>NW_020956158.1:10483-217988 GCF_003031625.1 Empidonax traillii | reverse complement strand
GCCCCGGCCGTTCGGCCGCTTCCCGCTCCCCGGGTTTCCCTTTCCGGCCGTGCGGGCAGCGATGGCGTCGCGCAAGGAGGGCCCGGGCGCTGCCGGCGGCGGCTTCGGCGCCACCAAGGGCAAGGGCAAAGCCGCAGCCGCGGGGGACGCGGCCGTCAAGCAAGTGCAGATCGACGGGCTGGTGAGCGGAGGGCCGGGGCCGCCGCGGAGGGGGGGGGGGGGGGGGGGGGGCCGCGGGGGGCCACCGGCGGGTCCGCTCCGTGGGGCGGTGCCGGGACCGGCGCGGCCTGAAGGGCAGGAGCGGCTTCGTCCTCCTGCGGAGCCTCCCGTGCCGGGCTCCCCGTGCTCGTCCCAGGGCAGGGAGCGGCTCCCGCTGGGTGCGAGCGAGGGCTGGGCCGGGGCAGAGAGTAAATTAAATTGCCTTTAACTGCTCTCTCTCATCCCTCAGCTCCGTCGCCCCCATGCCCGCGTTTGCCGGTTCCACCTTTCACCCTCCCACTCGCCACGCACTCCCTGTTGTGCTTTCTGCCGTCCCTGCTAGGGCTGCGGCACCGGCAAGCTTTGCTTAATGAGAAATAAAATATCTTGGTGGGTTGGAGGGACGGAGCAGAGAACGGAGCCATCCTAAAGAGGCAATCCATGCAGGCCTGGAGTAGAAGAGCATCTCCTAAAGCTGATTCTTGGCTTTGCTGCTGCATTTTGTGTTGGTTCGTGTGTTATCAGCTGGTCATACCATTAATGACACAGAAAAGTTACTTCTGAAGGGTAGAAGCACCATTTATTACTTCACTGTCTTTGCCAAATGTCAGCAGAACACTGTGCAGCTGAAGCAGGAAGGAGAGGATTGGGGTCCTGGTCGTAAGAAGGATTATCATAGTTTTGAGGAAAGCTTTGGAGCCTACTTGGCATTACTGAAAGTCCTCAGTCCTTGTCCTGTAGTTACACAGTGGAATAAATATCTGGGAAGAGGGAGAATAGCGTATTTGTGTATAGTAGGTCTTGTGAAAGAGAAAACTTGAACTGCAGTTTTCTGCACTGTCCTGTCCAGCTGTTTGTGTGTCCGTGGCTTTGGTGCATGGAGCATTTTCAAAGAGTGGTGAGAACTGACTCTGAAATGCCCTAAAAATCCAGTAGTGGATGTCAAACTGCTCCTGCTCAGCTGGTGCCAGACAGACAGTGTGGGTGTGTAGCTGTTTATTAGCAAGTTTAAGAGAACAGTGAAAAAGGGAATAGTTAAGATTAGGATACAGGTTGTAGCCTTAATTCCATTTCTGTGGGTGTAAAAGCTGTTTTATCAGTTTTGGACTTTGATAACAGCTGTTAAATTTGATTTATTTTGCTCCTGCTTTAATGAAATAAAGAGAACAGGTGTTTAAAAACTGTTTTCTATCAGATGTATAATCTGCTTTGTGGGCTGCTGTTGGCTCAGATCGACTGTGAATGGCCCTGATGGTCTCCTTACAGTTCAGCAATGCCTTTGAGTACTTTCTGTTTCATGCTTTTTTTTCGCCCTTTTCCTTGTGCAGCTCAGCGGTGCCTCTCACATGGAGTCTTACAGGGAGAGTTGGAAGCTTTCACCTTCCCACCTGCTGGAGATGTGTCTTACACACAGTGTTCTCAGGACACTGACAGCATGGTTCATAACCTTCCGTGACACCTGTGAGGGAGAGACATGCTGGCATAAATTTGCTTGCTTTGTAAACAAAGGGGCTTCTGTTGCAAGTCCTTCAAGTATCTCACTGAAATTCTGCTCAAATGTTCCTAGTATTCCACTGTGCTCTCACAAAGCAACAAGACTTCATCAGCCACTTTGAGGTGATTACGTGGTGAGGCTGGGATTGACTTCTGGAGGGCATCAGGGAAGTTAGGGATCTTCTCTTCACTGGTGCCTCATCTCTTGGCAGTGGCACAATTAATCTTTCAATTGGGGCTTCTTGGAAAGCAAAGGCCTGGTAGGTATGTTGCTTTTGGGTCTGTGCATGCAAAATAGAAGATGCATCAGTCTTCTCTGTGTGTGAGAATGTGAAAGTATGTTTAAAAAGCTTATTATTTCAGAGGAATAATAAAGTATAAAATCTCCAGTGTTTGTAGTGAAGGATGTTACCTTAAGACATAGCACATAGTGATGCAGCAATACCTGCTTTTGGGTCTCCTTCTTAAATTTGGTACAGTACGACATCCCAGAGTTAACTTCTTATTCTGATCTACTTAATTTCTTATTTCATCACATATGGTGTAATTTGGATTTAGATCAAGTGCAGCTTTTCAGGTAACAAAATAATCCATTTAGAAGTGCCCCCATATCAAGAGTAAAAACAAACAATGAAATCCTGACTAGTAAGATAGGCTAAACTCATGTAACTTCTTGAAATACTAGTGCTATTAGAGTAATTTATTTTGGTTTTGATACCTAGAACATTGTATTGTTTTCTGATTAATTTTTGAGAAATGTATAGCAGACAGGAATTATCTGTGCATACAGTTATATTGGCAGTTTTGAATAAGGAATGCCTTTTGTAAGGCACAGTAAGCAAAAGTGGGTGTTGTTTTTCATCCAGTGTAGGAGTGCAGGAATGACCACAACATCAAAGGAAATGGACTCTACCCAGCTGCTTTTACAGCACAGGAAAAAACACTGATTGTGTGTGGGTCCAGAGCCACTGAGGTTGTTAAAAAAGCCATGTTTGATGTCCTCCCTTTTTGGAACTGATTATCTTCTGAATGATTAACTTGAACGTGTCTTGTGGTTTGAACCACAATAAGCAGAAAGATCTCTACTGTTCCTTTTAAGGAATATTGTGATCTGCTTTGGGTGTATTTAGTAATAAAAATTAGTAGTGGGAGCCTGTGCTTGTTCTGGAGATCACTGTGTTTAACTCATCCCTAATGAGTAAGGAAGTGTAGTGTATATAAGAATATGTGCAGCTCTAAGGGATAACATGCATTTGGTTGCATATTGTGGAAGGTCCTACTACATCACTGACTCGTGCCATCATGAAGCAATTGGGCTAATTCAGCTTGTGTTTGTTCAACAAAGTATCCTATGTGTTTAGTTTCTTTATATGGAGCTTTGGTTGATAGAGCAGTGCATCAGAAAAATTGTGTGCTTAATGAATAAACTTACAGTGAAAACAGGTTGCAGTGTAGGTGGTCTAGACTTTCTAAGGAATTAAAAAGTGCAGAGTGAAAACCCTCCAGAAGATCATATTTGCAATGTGCTTTTTCTTTCAGATGAGATGTAAGATTTCATGTATTCATTTTTGGCCATGCTGACAAAAAGATCAGATGATGGGTGCACTACATTACATCTTGTTGCCTTTGCTTTCTGTTGTACAAATTTGAATGGAGAGTCTGTCGTGTTTTCTCCACTCAAGTGGCCCAAAGAAAGCCTGTGATCAAAGTAGTGAACAGGCTTGGGAAAGAGTGCCTGGAAAGCTGCTCAGAGGAAAAGGAGCTGGGAGTTCTGGTTGACAGCCAGTGAACATGAGCCTGCATGTGCCCAGGTGGCTGAGAAGGCCAATGGCATCCTGGCTTGTATCAGAAACAGAAGCAGGACCTGGGCAGTGACCATCCCCTTGTACTTGGCACTGGTGAGGCCACACCTCAAATTCAGTGTGCAGTTCTAGGCCTCTCACTACAAGAAGGACATTGAGAGGCTGGAGTGTGACCAGAGAAGGGCAACAGAGCTGGTGAAGGGTCTGGAGCACAAATCTTATGAGGAACAGCTGAGGGATCTTGGAGTGTTCAGCCTGGAGAAAAGGAAGCTGAGGAGAGACCTCATCCCTCTCTACAGGTACTTGAAAGGAGGCTGTAGCCAGGTAGGGTTCAGTCTCTTGTCTCAGACAGCAGATGTTAGGAAAAGAGGAAATGGCCTCAAGTTGTGCCAGGGAACGGTCGTGTTGGACATCAGGAAAATTTTTTTCCCTGAAAGGGTGGTTAAGCATTGGAACAGGCTGCCCAGGGAAGTGGTGGAATTTCCATCTCTCAAAGTGCTCAAAAAATGTGTAGGGGTAGCATTTAGGAACAAGGTTTAATGGTGAACATGGTGGTGGTGCTGTGGTGGCAGTTGGACTTAGTCATCTTAGATGTCTTTTCCAACCTTAAAAATTCTGTGCTTCTGTGATTATAACATGTTGTCTGAAATATATGTAAAGCAGTACCGTAATTTGCTTACCCTTTTAATGTGCAAGAGGTGTTGCTGGACTCTGGTTTATTGTATTCTAGAAATTCTTTAGTGTGAACTGTGTTTTGTAGTAATTCAACTGCTGAAATTATTCAGATTTGGTTCACTGACCTTATATTCTTTTCTTTCAGTAAGGTGCAATATATTCAAACTGTAAGATGATGAATTTTAGAATATAAGAAATAATTACTGCTCTGAATGGAAGGAAATTTTCAGGTTAACTGAAGATTCTGAATTTCCACCAAAACTTGGAGACTTTTCTAGAATGTTTTTTTAGTGTAACTTCTACCCCTACGCACTGTCTAAAATTGCACTTACCGACGGCCTCCTTGGCATATTTCTGTAGTTCTCACAATTTTAGTAGGGATATCAGGCAAGATAGAAAACTATGAGGGCAGAGATGAACTGGTGTATCAGAGATGAACTGGTGTATCGTAAGATGGTGAACTGATATAAGATCAGGCAGGGTAAATAACATTTTTACTAGATGAGCATGAAAGCCTCTCTAACTCAGAAATTGAACTAATATCCAAAAACACCACTAATCCATGTGGTGAACTGTGGGTTGTGTCTGACTGCTAGTATGTAGATAATGAATATATGGAAACTTTCTTATGGGAAAATAACAGCTGTGGGATGGGAGATGGGAATCTTTTAGCAGGGTGAGTGTGTTGGCTACTTGGCCAAATAAGTGGTTTTTAATAATCACATTTGCCTTCAGAGTAGTCCTAAGACATTATGTTGTTACTAGAAAGGTGTTTAATTCTCTGCAAATCTGCATGAGGTTATTCTGGGAAGGAAGGTAAAAGTAAATGAAATAATTTCTCATCCAACTAAATTCTTAAGCACTAATATGATTTTTTTTTAAATCCTAACTTTGCATTTATGTTTACATTATAAAAAATGACATCCAGTAGTGCTTTTGGAGAACAGTATTGGCTGACACGCATAATAATATAACTGGACCCTTAATTTCATGGTATTTATGCTAAAGCATTTATATGTGCATTGTTTTTATAATTTCATTAATGGGAATGATGGTTCCTTTTTTATTAAACCGCTACATACGATTTCTTTTTACACTTATGTCCATTGCACAAAATTTTAACCTGGTGTAGGAAGTAGCTAAAGTTACATAGGCTTCTCAAAATGACTATAGATTTCTATTCCTTTATCTTCATAACTGCTAATGTGGAAAACCTTAATGCTGGTAACAAATTGCCATTCTGTAGTTAATGGGCATTGCTAGAGCTTCCAACAGAAGCCTTCATGGGTAACAGTGGGTGAGGGATACCTGAATCTTTAGGCCATCAAACCCTGAGATGTGGGTTGGAGGCCAGAGAAGTTGTGGCTGCCCCATCCCTGGAAATGTTCCAAGCCATGCTGGATGGAGCTCTGAGCAGCCTGGTCCAGTGAGAGGTGTCCCTGTTCACAGCAGAGGAGTTGGAACAAGATGATCTTTAAGGTCCTTTCCAACCCCAGCTGTTCTATGATTCTATGTTAATACTCAAGATGATCTTGTAATGCCAGGTGGTATTTGTTCCAGCTACCTAATTCTGTATTTGAATATATTCTTAGGTGTCCTTAAATTTTGTATAGAGTTTAAGTTAAAATACCTTCATAAGTTTATTTATATTAAATGCAAACATACTTTGGCTAAAACAATAATATCTCAAGGCGATGGTTAGAAGTTGTAGGCCTTATCTGCATTTGTGTTCCTCCAGCGCCAGCATGGCTGTAGTGCACATATTTCTCTTGTGTCAGATATGACTGATTTAATGAAAGATTGTTACTTTAAGCTTCATTGCATCATCCCTGGTTTGGTGATGGTGTAGTGTGTCCAGTGCTTTGTATTCTTACCTGTATGAGGTATGTAGAGGGTTTGTTTATTTATTTATTTATAAAAGTATAGGTAAGAATGTGTTAGTCTACCTTTTTAAAAACACCCTAACATCATTATTAACTTCTTTTTCAATAGTTACTCTACTTGTAATTTTGGTATTTAAGTTGCTTGTGCCTTGTTTTCTTATTATGAGCCATTTTTTCCCTAAAGATGTAGGACAGACTGGGCTATATTCCCAGCTAGGGATAGGGAAAGCCTAGTTAGCTCCTTGGGTGAGGAGCCCTTTAGGGTGGTATGTTTGATCATAGTAAATGAAGTAAGATACCATGGTTGCTGAAAATCAGTTTTTGAGGCTCGTCTTGCAAATGTTTGCTTAAGCATTTTTTAAAATTACAACTTTTGACACTTAAAGAACGGAAGCAATCAATATCCATAGTATTTGAGTAATTTTTAGTACCAGTGAAGCCTGTATCGAACTGGCTAAAAATCTCTTGACATTTCTTAAATTGTAAATATTTTGCCTTTCCTAGCATTTCTTGTGGTGTTTTTTTTTTTTTTTTTTCCCCTTCTCCTTTACCCTTTTTGAAGAATGCACAGACTGTGTTCTGCCTGCTGTTCTCTGAACACTTTCTTGACATTGCAGAGCTGTAGAATAGGATTTTAGGATATAATGTCCTTCAGGCTGTACTGTGTCTTGTGTGTCCTCCAAAGGAGTTAAAATGGAATTTTAAGTTGAAGTTTAATCTAGTTGACTTTTCCTTGACCTGTTTCCCTAAAAAATTAGATCAGATTATGCTGGCTCTGAGAGTTAGTGTGTGAACTGAATACTGGCTTGATGTGTTCATGGATACCTTGAAGCATAGAGAAGACAGAGGTGCTTTGTTTTATATGCTATTAATCTTCATGTTCAATGAGTTGCATGAGTCTAACCCAGAGGGGAACTTCTGACATATAATCTGTGCTTAAATTCAGAAGAGAAAGCATTATTGTGTGCTGGTAAGTTGAAAGGGCAAGAACTTCTTTGGAATGTAACACTTTTCAGGCTTAGTGAAGATTTCTTAAACTGCAGTGGGTAAAGTACTCACATTGTGGTGGTGTGAGGATGCAGATTTTGTCAGGGGATAGCAGGTATACTTGCTAACAGAGCACAAACTTTATATGATTTGTAAGAGTGCAGTGGTGCACTCAGCATCTCATAAGTGTCATGGTAAATGTACTCAAGTGAGGCATTTAAAACCAGAACATCTGGTATCGCTTCATACCGTGAAGCTGGTGTGCTGACAAAAGGAGTTAATCTAAATGTGGAGGTGGCTTAAATGTATTGAACAGTGTTACACTTCAAGACTTTAAAGGGGAAAATCTTATTTCGAATAACAGGCTTTTCTTTTTTTGCTCAGTGCGAGGAGAAATAATGTGTTGCCCTCTACAGTGCTGTCGTTAAGAGTTAAACTTCTCGTTATGTTTTGTTCCTCTCATGTGCATATCAGGCTGGTCTCTTTTGTGGTAATTGTGCATGTACAACTTCTGTGAAAACAGTAAATTGTGCCCTTGTGATTTCTGTTTGGTTGTGTTAATACCAAGGAAAAGAGTATGTCTAACAAATATGTTTCAAATAACTTCCTACATTTTAGTGATGAAAATATTATATCTGAAACACAGCAGGTAATAAGCATTACCTTTGTGTCCTATATAGGTGTTAAATTTGACTCTATGAGTGGGGAGGTGACAAGTGCGGGCTTTGTTGCTGAGGCAGTGAATTATGTCCTCTTGCACACTGAAACCTTGTTAAATGTTCTCCTTTGGTTTTCAGTTTATTGTGAGAGAATTAGACCTTTGCAGCTGATGTACAGCGTAGCGTAGTTGAGGGAAGTGTATGTGGTACAGGAGGCCACAGGGAGAAAATCAGCAGGTACAGATACTGAAAGGCCCTTGGTGGTGTGTATGAAGTGAACAGCTTCTATACCCTATTCCATCTTAGGATTTTTTCTTCCACCTTTTAATTAAACCTTACAGACCTTATGAAAGACCTTGTAGGAAGAGGAGCAAGCCTCTTGTTTTGGGATATTTTATTTGAAATTGGATATTTTTGGATATGGTTCCTTTGTGTGTTGTTTTTCCGTATTTACACACAAGCTCAAAATATGTTCTCGATGATGGTACAGCTTTGACTGTTCTTTCATATTATTTTTAGTCTTCTGGCAGCATTAAGATTGCAGAGTTGTGATACCAGCTTTGCAACAGTGCTCAGCAGTTTGATTGAGTTACCACTTAACAGAATGGCATCAGTTTAATGAAAAGTAAATATGTTGTTAGTATACTAAGTGAAAAAACAAAAATCAGGCTTGTATAATAAATACTCTCGTTAGTATTTTTAAAACTATTCAGTAATCTAAAATCATGACAATGGAACGTAAGTTTGATAATGTCTTTTGTAATGTGCTGACATTACAAAGTAACCTCACAAGGTTACTTAGGCATAAATGTAGAAATCTTTTTGAATGACTTGTATATGAACATTTAATTCAGATAAGCATTTTATTAATTTCTTTTGGCTTAATCAAATTTTAAAGTTAATATAAAGACTTATCTACTCTTTGGACTGGAATTTGATGATGCACCTGAATTTTGCTAAATGCATGCAATGACAGGCTAATTCTCTTTTATAAATATTTGGAGGTTTTCTGGAAAATGAGTGCTAGGATGTTGCTTTGAGCGTATGAGACTTGTCAGTCTTTGCCTTTTTTCTGTTCACACTTTGTATCCTGCTTTGCAGTCTGTTTGCTGGGTGTCATTCCTGTTCCATGGAGCCCATATCTGTGCAGTAAGCACTGTGCGTAGCTCTTCCTGTTAGGCAAGTGTTCTTTGGTGTTTAGAATCTTGGAGGTGCAAATCACTTGCCAATATTTGGGGTTTTTTATGTGTACTTGAGGAAGAATTCTGACAAAAGCCTTCATTGATATAGGGTTGAGTTTTGAGCACTTAGGACTCAGTGTTTTTTTTTTTTTTATTATTACATTATTATCAATGCAAAAAGAAAAAACTGTTTTAGATCTTTTTAAACTTTAGATGACACATAGGGTATTTATTGCAGCTGTCATCGCTCCTTGGGAACAATTTGAAAGCTACGCTGCCTTCTCCATTGGCTTTCTCAGTGATAAAATTAGAATGGTTGTTTTTATTCTCACTGTCACGGTAGCTGCTATTAGAACTGGAACTCTTCTGGAAGGGATTTTCATGTGTCAGATCTCTGTTTGAAAGATTTGGAAGCTGAAACTTACCAGCAATCACTGATGTTCATGTTTGGTGTGTGGGGTTTTTTTCTCAATTTTACACTTTTTTCTCAGGAAAACTGAGACTCTGTCCAGGCTTGGTTCTCTGGACTGCGCTGACTTTTACTGGGATGATCTGTCTCTATTGCCTTAGCACATAACCAAGTGTTTGCCAAAAAGGCTGAGTGCTTCAATGTGGAAAAAATTGTTGTGTAAAAGGTTTTAAATTATTAAAATGACATGGAAGTCGTGTCCGGTAGGGATTTTACTGGTTACTTGGAAGCATCTGTTGAATGCATATGGAAGTCACGCTTTAAAGACACACCCTTAAATAGCATATTATATATATTCTGGTTTTGTTGTGCAGGGTATGGTTTTTGAAGAAGATCAGTAGTCTCAGATAAGCCCCCACTCCTTGCTCCCCGTCTAGATCTGCCCTATTTTACTAATTTTTGATGGTCAAATAGGTAAGGGTAACTATCTTACAGTTTTTAGCTTCAAAATGGTAACAGTCTGGCACAATCTGATTAAAGAATAGGCTGCTAAATGAAGTTGCTACTGCTGCTTTTGGCTGTCATCTACAAATCTTTTTATAGGAAGCTGCTAGAAGTTGATGCTGAAGAGAAAACCTTGTTCTTGCAAATACTCTCCCAGCTCAGTGAGCACTGTGAATGGTTGAAGGGCGGTGATTCACTAATAGACAGAACATATGTCTCGACTGTACGGTGAAGTGTGAGCGCAGGGCTCTGGTGTTTCAAGCAGAAAATGTTGAAACTGTGCCTGCCTCTACTGCTTCTGTATAGTTTCCATATGTTGTGCTCTGAAGGAGTGTATTCATCAGCTTTCATTCTTGAAATGATGGTTAGGTATTGAATTCATTAAAAATAATAAATATAAATTGTATTGGCAATTTACAAAAATTGCCTGGAGTGTTTTCAAAAGATTTGAGTTCGGTGAGATTTGGGAAATAGGAGAAATAATATACTAAGTAGTCCTGGGGAAATGCTCCATCCCACTTGTAACCAGCAGAATTTTGGATGTTAATATTATTACAACCCTATCACTGCCTCCTGACAGTGTGCTAATAACATCTAATGCCCTGCCACTGCAGGATTGAGGTCCTGGGGCTGCCTTACAGAAATGTTTCTACAAGGAAGTGATTCTGCAGTGCCTGTGGCCCTGATGGTTTCCATGGGAATGTGCATGAATGCACGTACTGTGAAATGTGTTATGAAACTTTGTATTGCAGAGAAATACATTATACCAGTGTGTGAACACAGCAATGGAGAATTTAAATACACAAGTGTAATGGTGCATTTTTACTTGCACTGAGGCAGTATTTAAGTGGACTAATGGCTTGTGATTAACCATGGGGATGGCTGTTAACCAGAACTGCTGTGAAGTATAAAAGAACCCCAAAATATAGTGGGACAAAAATCAGGAAGAGATTGGGGTCTATTTGATAAAACACACCTTGATAAATGTTCAGTATTTTCGTATGATTTAATAAACTTTGCTTTTCTCCACAGTTTAATTAGTTTTTCCTTTGATGTACTGCCGTTTGTGTTTAACTTCCTCCCTTTGCAAGAACAAGCAGCTCACTTGGACATGGGTAAATAAATGACTTAAGCAGATGTTTCATGGTACCTACAAGACATTAGCTGATGAATGCAGGTTCCTGGCAGAGTCAGGGAAAAACACAGCCTATGAAAAACCAACATACCTCTAACCAAAGCCTAATAATCTCCCTTCTAATGTTGTACAGAAACAGGCTCGGTGTCTGTACTGTTTCAGTTCTTCAGGCTGAATCCCACCTACCTGTTAGTTGGTCCTTTCCATTTTATATTTTAAATAAGATATTTACCAATTTTACTTTTAGGTATTAAGAAATGGTTTGTTTCTTGTTCTGTGTCTGATTTTATATGAAATCAGTGATTTTTATAATTTGGAGTAGCTTTTTTTTTATAGGCTTTTTATAGGCTGTTTTGGTTTTTTTTGTTTGGTTTTTTTTTTAATATCTGTGACTTTAGTAACAGAAGGAGTGAGCAGCTAACCCACGTGTACAGCACCTGAGTGTGCTTCCAGTAAATAGTGTCTCTGTCTGTCACTTGACAGTGTCTGTAGCGAATCTGGATTTGCACTGTGAGAATGACTACCTTTGTTGGAGGCCTGGAACTGTTGAAAGGGGCAGGGAGGCTGTATGGATGTAGAGGAAGGCCCTCTGCATCCTCATAGGTGGGTTTCCCTCTTGCTTAAGGGAAATTCTGGAACTCTTGAATCACAGCAGTTTGGAAGTAGTTGTTTTTCAAAAGAGAGAGAAAGCAACTGAAGGAGTGGGTATTTTCTGTGGGGCTTTTCCTGTTGGTGGTTGAAGCTTTGCATTCAGTTTGCATTGAATGTGCTGCTGAGCACAGAATTTGTGCAAGAGAATTACAGGAAGCGGAAAGTGAACTGAATATCTACTTTTTCTAGACTGAGCTTTGGGGTAAGCAAGGTTCAGTTTTTCCAGCCATGCCCCAGACTTAAGTGCATATAAGCAGTTAATGTTCAGGAAGAAGTGATGAAATGCTTCTTGGTCTGTCACTGACTTAGAATTGTGCTTTGAATCAGCTGCTTACTGAGATAAAGTGGCAAGGTGTGTTATATCTGGCTTAAGGCTATGTGTGGATATTATAACCTGGTTTGTCCTATTGGGAAAAAACCCAACTAAACACCATAGGAAAGTGTTAGATGGCTAGTTAGTGTGAGTTGGTTATAAGCAAGAGGTAATATGGAAAACCGTCTGGATTCCTATAATTACAGACTGAAATGATTCCTAAAACAAAAAGTAGAAGGCAGAAAATATTTGTTAAATCAATAATCTGATTTCAGTAGTTTTCTTCAGCCTCCTGCATGTTGTGGAGCAGCAAGGTTACTGATGTTCAATTTTGTAGTTAAGTCATCTGAAATGTTGAGGTTTACAAACTAAGCAGGTGCTATTATACCAAGTGATGTAATAAGTCACCCAGGGAACAAAAAGCTTTGAATGCTTCTCATATGCTTCCTACTCAAGATGGACTATTTTCCATTCAATTTAACATGAATTTCCAAAATCATTTGGCACTGAGGACCTACATGAGACGAAATCAACAGACTCCACTCCTATAATTTATAATTTCAGTATGAAAATACATATAGCAACCTCTGCTCAAGAACCACCTCAGATCACTATGCATTGTTCATAGTTGGTGAATTTAGGCTCAGCTCTGAGAAACTTCCACTTGTGCCAAGAGGAGATTTTGATACTTGCACCGCTGGAGATGGTATGAAACAGCACAAGTGATTCTGTTATACCTCCTATATAATTACTGTTTTTAATCCCCAAATTTCTGTCAAGTTCAGAAATAAGATTTTAACATCTGGCGTTGAATTAGCTGTTGAGTGACATAAAATATGAGCTTACTGTTCCAAGAACTGTATTTTCAAAGGCTTTATAAATGTTGGTGTTTAGGCTCTAGCAAGTCAAGATAAAGGTAAAATATTGTTGGGCGTTCGAGGCCTTCTGTCCAAAAGATGGCTGTTATGCTTGCTAGACAGAACAGTGAGGGCTAAGGCTTGTTATTTCTGAAGTTGCTGTTCATTTTTCTGAAGTTACCTTGCTTTTCAAGTCTACTCAGTCTTGTCCTTTTGGCCTTAAATTTTTGGACAGGATGTTCAGATTAAGTATCTTTCTGATTATTTTCAGGGAATTAAAATACCTTTTTTTTTGGCCACCAATCGTAGTTAGGACTGAAGATATCTGGCAAAACAATTACTTTAAGATGTTGAAGGTCTTAATGGAAAACAGTATTTTTTTTTTAGTTTTTTTTTTCTTTTTTCACTTCTCCTGAAATAAAATTTTTCCAATGGTTTTAAGAGCTTTTATTATAAAATAAACATGAAGAGGAAAAGAATAAATGTTTAGACCTCTGCCATGTCAGGAATGGTCAAAAATGCAGCACTGTTGAAAAAGAGAATCTAGAAAAATTTAAAGCAGATGAACTATAATATGCATTTAGGTGAATTTGGTGTTTGTCAGTGGAGATTGTCAAATTTCTCAAGATTACTATAACATGTAAAATAAGTTTCACCTCTAATCTTCAGTTTCATAGAATGGTTTGGGTTGGAAGGGACCTCAAGGATCATCTAGTTTCAACCCCTCTGCTGTGGGCAGGGACACCTTTTACTAGACCAGGTTACTCAGAGCCCTGTCCAACCTGGCACTGACCCTCCAGGGATGGGGCATCCACAGCATCTCTGGCCAACATGTTCCAGTGCCTCACTGCTCTCACAGTGTTTTTTCTTGTATCTAATCAGAATTCTAATAAGAATTTTTCCTTATATCTAATCTAGACCTACTCTTCTGTCAGTTTGAAGCCATTTCCTCTTGTTCTGTCACTACATGCTCTTGTAAAAGGTCCCTCTCCAACTTTAATGTGTCTCTTTTTCCAGGCTGAACAAACCCGGTTCTCTCAGCCTTTCCTCACAGGAGAGGTGCTCCATCCATCTAGTCACATGGTGACCCTCATTTGGACTTGCTCTAACAGGTCTGTGTCCCTCTTGTGCTGGGACTCTGGGCCTGGATACAGTACTGCAGGTGGGGAATCACGACAGGGGAGTAGAGGGGCAGAATCCTCTCCCTCGCTCTGCTGCCCACGCTGCTTTGGATGCAGCCCAGGACATGATTGGCTTTCTGGGCTGTGAGTGCACCTTGCCTGCTCATGTCCAACCTCTCATCCACCAGCACCCCCACGGCCTGCTCGGCAGAGCTGCTCTCAATCTGTTCATCCCCAGCCTGTTTTTATACCGGGGGTTGCCCTGACCCGGGTGCAGCACCTTGAACCTGGTTTTGTTAAACCTCATAAGGTTCCCATGAGCCCCCTTCTCGAGTTTGTCCAGGCCCCTCTGGATGGAATCCTGTCCTTCAGGTCTTTCAGCTGCACCATTCAGGTTGGTGTTGACCTCATACCATGGCTTTATTCTTGTTCATATCCAACACCTATGAGACCAGGGTATCGACCTGTTGATTTTGTGCTTTTCACGTGTTATCTGTCACAATGCTTTCTAGAACCCGTTTCTGTGGAGTGTCTGTAAACATCTGTCTCCTTAATCATCTGGAGGAGAGTGTTATGTGTATTAGACATATGTTTTCTTACCCTTAATCGTTGCAATGGTATCTTTAATTTACTTCGGAGTTCCTTTACTCCTGGCAGGAAAGTTGAGTCTTTCTGTTACTGTCTTATCAAGTGGTGCTGTAGCCAGGAGACAGATCAGCTCAAGGCAAGTTTTTGCTTGGTCAGTTTCCAGAACTTGTCTTTTGTCAGCATAGGATAAGCACTTATCTGTCGTGTGTAAAAACCTCATCTAGAACTATAAAAAATGTTAGCATGGTCCATGTTTCACTAGATCTGGTTTTTTTGGTATTTTTTCCAAGTCTTTGTTTATTAAATGAAGCCATTCCACGCTTACGTGAGGATTTCAGAACTATTTAATTAAATTTCACTTTTGCATAGCTAATTGTTTAAGTTTCAGCACAACACCAGTCGTAGATTTGCTTTTGGTGTAGTGTGACCTGGGGAAGGAGAGAGGGCCCCACTAAATTAGTGAAAAATTTGATATGTAAAATTTGGTGTGTCTTTACGTGGATATTAATTGCTAAGCAGTTCAACTCTCTTTCCAGAAGGGGCATATATGCATTTTTTGTGTATCAGGTAGATGTTGATTCTAGACATCTTGGAGGTTAGCTCAAGTCAAACTCAATTGCATGAGTCATTGTTAGTAATGATAGTTGAGATGGATCCATTTACAAAACTGCATTATCAGTTCTCTCTTGAACTTGGCTTATACTGGAATTTTAAGTAAAATTGCTCATGCTGTAACACTTAAGTGTAAACGTTTGTGGTTTGAGTTTCAAAAATTCATGGAGAAGTCTCATTGTGTGGTATGGATTTATTCAAAATATATCAGATATTATTATCAGTGATAGCTTTCAAGACCCTTTTGCCAAGCTAAATGTTGATCGCAGTTTCACTGGTGTTAAATACTGGGAGGATGTGAATGTCATGGCACCTTCCACATGGATGCCCATGTCAGTTATGTTTGGTTTGAAAACATAACATGATGTTATTTAGACTCTCTCGTCACCCTCTCCCCAGATGCTGACAGTTAGTGCAAGTGGTTGTGCCCACAAAGCTTTCTGGGGTGGCAAAAAATGTTAAGCATTTAAAAAGATTTAAGTAGTTGACTTAAGATTTTACATCAGCGTGTCACGTCATGTATCCAGTGAGCTACCAGCAGCTCTCTCGTTTGATTTCGCGTGTGTAAGACACGACACAGGTACTGGAAATCTGTTTGCAATGTGGTGACATTCAGCTCTCTGGAACACAGTCCTAAATGAGTCCTCAGTGCTTTGATTTGCTGTTGTCTCCCTGTAGAGAAATGCAGAAATGTGCATCTTGGCATGTTCGTGCCCCTACAGTAGGATCTCCCCAGGACCCCCAAATGCTCACCAGGCTTCAGTTGAGGGTTCATGTTACACGTACTTCTGTAATGAGGTAAAACTTTGGAAATGAACAACCATGATGTCGGGATGTTGCCAAAGTTAAAATTTGGCCTTATACAGTTAAAATATGTATCTTTGATGTTCTTAATAGGTTCAGAATGGCGCCTTTTTTTTTTTTTTTTTTTTTTTTAATATGACTTTATTCTTAATGTTGGAGCAGTGCTTTGAAGATCTGGAGATTAGGAACACTGCTGAACTGCAAGTTTTTTTTTAAGGATTAATGGCAATTAAAATATGACAAGTGGCTACTCCAAGTGATTAAAATGCTTTGGTATTTTGAACACTAAATTTACAAGGCTGGAGGACTCTCGAGTTTTATGTAGGAGTTACTTGTATATCATTTTCTAAAGTGCTGTTATGTACCTGAATATTCCTTATATGTTAATTTACTAAATCATGCTGCATGCCATTATTGACTTATATTTGGGGTATTAAAATTTAGAAATCTGGGGGGTTTTGTTACTTAATATATTTTCTTCTTGAGGACATAACCTTTCCTGACTGCCCAGCTGCATTACTAAAATAAAAGTAACAGTTGAAATGTGATTTGGTTACTGTTAATGTTGTGTAGCAGGGGCATAGCAGTGAAGGGTCTAAGGGTATTTAAAAACAATTATACTTTGTACAAAGAGGCAATATGTATTATTAGAGGAATAGGTGGATGGGGATTGTAAATAGTGTTTGGAAGAGGAATCATCATTGAATGAAAGGTGGGTTATATTGGTGTGTGTGGTGTCATTTGAAAAAAATCGTATTTCTCAGTGGGTTTTGTTACTTGCATTATGTATATTATTATTTCTTACATGTGTTTTCAGACCAATAAAACTGTTCTGATTCTGTTTCAGAGCTTCATAAACATAATGTATTTCCGCACCCCCTCCCAAAATGTCTAGATACAAGTTAATGCTCTTTTTTGGGGGGATATACATGGTTTACTCAGTATGAAGTATCAGATGTCATGGCATTGTTTGTATAGTGGTCAACTCTTCTTGCTGTATCTAGACTAGCAAACAAATGGCCATGACATTTTTAGTGTTTGAAACTGGTCTTGTTATCATTAGAGAAGTGTTTCACTTTATACCCGAAGGTCTTTTTTTAGTACTGAAACACCAGTTTCAGTGCACATTTCCTGCTTGGTGTTAGGGTAGTATTTTGATGGCAGGTTTTTCAATCCGAGTTTCAGAGCATGTGTCATCAGATGCATCTTTTTATAAATTACTTTGGTAGCTAATGTATTCTCCAGTTTATGAAATTTAGTGACCTTCTCTGCTCCCTTTCTCAGACTCTGTTAGAAAACAAGGTTGCAGGTAGGCCTAAGTCCCTGGGGTCTGTATCTCCCTGGATAGTGTCTGCAGGCTAGAGATCAAAAACTGCAGACTTATGTAATGATTTAATTGTAAATTGGGGTATTTGATTAGCATTTGGGAGTTTTGAAATCCTGGTTTCCTCTCCTTGAAAAATCATTGATACTCTGTAACAGCCCATGCTTGTTTCAGTTGTGGCTGCTTTCTGTGAGTAATTATCATCAGAAACGCTACAGTAAAATTGGCATCATATCACAAATGCTCCTGAAGTGAAATCAAAAAGGCAAATAGTATTCCCAGTAGTAAGGACAGTGAGTGTGCATAGAGAGCTCAGCAGCAAATGAGAAAAACTGGAAAAGGTGAAGCTTTCAAGATTGTAAAGATGCTGAGAATAATTTTGTAGGAGGCAGAGAGCTTGCTGTGCTGTAATCTGGCAGGTTAGTTATGGATTCCTTGACTGTGGAAGACAGAGTTCATGGCAAGTGTATGATAAACCTGAACTTTACACTAAATACAAGTTGAATGTTATTTATGTGCTGGCTCTGTGGTACATTCATCTTCTACATCCAGGTGATCTCAGTCTGGTGTTTGCTGTACTGCTTTCATCACTGTTAAATTCTGCTTCGCTGCCCACTGATCTTAATTTCCTTACTATCTTCCTGTGAAATGAGATGTATATAACCAGAGTATCTTTTTGTCTTTCTGGTCTGTAGACCTGTTTTAACAAATTGGATAAAAAGGTGTGGTGGCAAAAGACTTGAGTAACAGATGTGGATGTGTATTGGGGTGAAATAGTGTGTTCTACTCGTGATTGAGTATACCCATGATTGAGTGGATGCAAGTGTATCTAGATGCAAGAGGAGGCACAAGTGAGTGATACTGTGAATAAACAAGGAATGAGTGGGTGTTAGTCCAATTTGATACTTATATCCAAGTTAGTTGGAAAGAGGTGTTTCTTTTCAGCTTACCCCCGTGCCCTGGCCCCAAGCAGGCTGTATATGAAGATCTTATTTTCCCATTTTAGCCAAAGAAGGCACTGGACTTGTAAAGAATTTCTATTCTAGTCTCCATTTTCTTCCATTTAACATGTATTGTGGTGCTTTAATACATTAATGGTGTTTTAAAAATTGTGGCATTTGCTGATCAACCAGGGAGAAAGCTAGGGACAAATATATGTTTCTCATGTACAAGTATGAGCTTAACTTCCTTATCCCCTCCTCTGTAGAATGTTCACTAAATACCAATATTTATAAAAAATCTGTTCCCCGGATGGTTGAGCTGAAATCTGTTAAAGCAGTCTGTTTGCCAGCAGACATTAAGGTAGTATTACCTTAATTAAAACAATCATCAGACATTTTCTGTTGCATTATGAATGGATGGATTAGGGTTTAGTGAACTAAACCCCACTTACGTGTAACAAACATGGGCAAAGCATAAGTTCTTTCAAGTCTGTGTTTGTGGTTGGTGTCTTACCTTATTCTAGTTCTTCTTGTTGAGCATAAAATGTTATTTGAGTGTAAAATGTTGCTAGTAAATGATTGACTATTTTGAATGGTTTTGTTCATACTGTTCCAATTTACAATATCATCTCATGAGAATAATTCATTGTAGAGTTCAGATTAAAGGAAGGAAGTGCAAGCTACATTGTTAAAAATATTATGAGTAATTTGTCTGTCTTTTTGTTGTTTTATCATTGATTTTTTTTTAAATACCCTATGACACAGCTCACAACTTATAAATTGAACTGTCATCTGAAGTAAAACTGCAGTGAGGTGTAATTTTGAAGGTTAACGCAACTGAAATTTGATGTGGTCTGCACCTTTTACAAAACCACCAGTTTCTGCATAGTTACTCAAGGTGTTTTTGTTAGTTTCTTGTGCAGTGTTTCCCTCAAAAGGGAGCTTATTGGTGCTGCAAGATACTGTTAAAAGCTAACAGCAACAAGGTAAAGTAAAAAAGATCAATATTTCATTTTAGAATGGTGTTTCAGAAGATTGGTTTAGAACTGCATTTTGATGGTTCATTTAATGGTCTTTTTTATTCTCCTACAATATTAGGATGGCTGTCTATTCCTCAACCTGTATTAAAATTGCTGGTGTTTAAGCTGGTAGCTCACTTGGTTTGCAGCTCTAATCTGTGCAACATTTCAACAAATTTAGAAGTCCAGATATGTAGTTTGGGGAAAAAAAAATGCATTGCATATTATGATTTTCCTGTCTTGTATTCTAGGTTGTGTTAAAGATCATTAAACATTACCAAGAAGAAGGACAGGGGAATGAAGTGGTCCAAGGAGTGCTGCTGGGTCTTGTGGTGGATGACAGACTTGAAATCACCAATTGCTTCCCTTTCCCTCAGCATACAGAAGATGATGCAGACTTTGATGAAGGTAACGGTTACAGTTTTGCAAAACTTTAGGTAAAAAAGAAAATCCGTGTGGACTAAAAGGTTTTTTTTCCCTTACTGTGAGCAGAAGCTTGTATGTACTCAGAGAGTTTTTTTTAATATGACTTGAAGTATCAATGGGATAATTGCAATGCCATCCTGATTATCCATCTTAAAGCTTGTCTGTATGAGGAAAGTCATTGTGATAAATACTCTGTTATATGGACACACTTGCTTAGGGTAAGACAGTCCACACAGGAAGGTACATTAGTTTCCTGTCTGTAATTCCTATAGACTTTAAAGCTTTTTGTGGAAATGGCTGCGTGTACATGTGTGCATACACACATTTATGGATGTTGCTTGGAGTGCAGAGTCCTCTCTATGGGTTTATTTGTATGTGTTACGTACTCATTGAAAGCCTGGAGAGCAGAGCTTTCCAAGTTTAAGAGGCTTTGGCTAACTTGAAATCTGAGTGGTCTTTTTGCTTCTCCAAGTGAGCTAGAAAGTGTCATTGGTGTTTCTATCTGTCTCAGTGTTTCCTTGCTGGTCCTAGTGATGTTTTGTTATTGACACTGCAGGCCAAGGTAATTGGCTTGATACAGAATGACATAAAATTTCCAGAGTAAACTTAGAAGGCATACATTTGTAATCTTGGTCATATATGCATGTGTATGTATTTCATGATACTGGTAGAAAAACTTCTCTTTTAGGGCTTAGAGAGAGTCAGTTTAACTTCATGAGTAACCAAAGAGGCAATATAGTCAAAGCAGTTGCAGTTGGAAGCTTGATTCTATCTAATTTTGATAATTCAGTTTGAGTTTTAAAATTCAGTAAGATTGGTTAATCTGGAAGTATAAACTGCTTTTTCTTGCTTATAATGAGATAAGGAATTATTAAATTAATATTTTATCTTATAACAAAAGAATCTCAGACCCTGCCTTTAAAGGTTTTTATTTTAAAAAAAAATAAATTAAGAATTCTTTGCAACTTGGTAAGGTTTCTTAGCTGCCTTTTATCGCGTCTTTTGTGGGATTATATCGTTTTCTATAAGAAAAAGAAAGTGGAAAACTAAAGGGAGTCTTAATTGTCCTACACTAACATTGTGGTTGAGTCAGAACTGTATTTTATTAAAGCCTAAAAGATGTTTTAAAGATTCCTTCTCTTCCAGAGCTCTTCAAAGGATTAAAGTAATCTAAATTCTTAATTGGATCCCATGCTTCATGTTTGTTCTGTAGAAAATGGCTGAATTATTTCCATATAGCTGATAGGCGAGCAAGGAGAGAAATGAATTTCTCAGTTTCAGACAGTTTCGTAGTTTCAGTTTCTCACTGTAAGGTGGGTATCATGCTGAGCTGTAAGCCTGTGAGCTCCTATGCTGAGTTCAACTGTTCCTGCCTGAAGTTATTCTTGATACTAGTCTTTCTTTTTCCCTTTTTCAGTGAGTAGGCAAGAATCCTGGCATTAAGTAAGGTCCAAAGGCAATGCTGATGGAGCTTCCCTCACCTGGATCCCTTCACTGCTCAGCCTTCTGTTCCCGTGCTGCGGGCACGGAAAGCAGAGCAGCCGGAGTGGGAAGGGAGCCTGTGGCAGTGGGGCTGATGCTGCCTCCAGCAGTGGTGGGGGAGTCTGCAGCCAGGTCAGGGGAGCTTGGCTGTGCTGAGCCCTGTAAGCCAACCTCAGGAGACGTTGTTGGTTTCCATCTTCCCTTGTGTCTGCTGTGTGGGTCTCAGGGATGTTCTCTCTCTGTTCTTCTCAGTGAAATACAGTTAAATAGACTGAACTGTTCAGGAAATGCACAGTGCTCATGTTCATTCTGCATTCCCTTCACCTAGGGCCTGTTCAGGCCTTTAACCTATGTGGTAGAGTCTAGGGAAGATGAAAACCCGAACAAAATGTCTCTTGAGGTTGCCAGCTTGAGCGTTCAGTATCTTTTTAGGCTTCTCAGAGTTGTCTTCTGTCTTGCCAATGTGAAAAACAATAATGTTTTATAAATACTCCTTGTTTGTTTTCCCTCGAGCTGTGTTTCCCTATGCAAGCATCCTGCCAGATTTTCAAATGATTCTTTTTTTCTTCTAGATGCAGATAATTCACAGAAATCTCTTGTTATGTGCCAGAACCTTAAAATTCAGGACACTAGAAACTGAACCAAATAGGGCGCCTTCTTTCCCCTAAGACTTGCATGTTACATCAGTATCATAACTGGCTTTATGTATTTGCACAAAGTCAGGCCCAGAGATATGGAGGGAAAATATAAGGGCCTTGGCACTTCAGCACTGCTGTCACACAGAATAATACCTGATGTGCTCTTCTGTTAGTAGAGTGTTGTATTGTCTTTTCTTCTGCCTTAGTGTATATTTTTGTTACTTTTTTTCCCCCCCTTGTCTAACATTCTGAAATAGGAACAATCCTGTGGAAATTCCAAATTTCTGGTCATGCAGAAAGCATTTTTTAGCAGAGTTCTGCCATGCTTGATCTTATGTTGAGACTGAGCTGTTGCACTGACTGAGGGAACCACACTACTCCAGCTGCCCTTCTGAGGGGAGGAAACACGGAGTGGTTATCTGTTGGGGAACTTCTAATCTGCTATGCTGAGAATTGAATGAATAAATCCCCAAAATAATTTCTTCTATGTAATTTTGCAAGAGCTATAGGAACAGGTCACCTGAAAAATACTCATTTGTCTTGTCTGGAAGTGATCGTTGTTAAGAGAGTTGAGCTTTTGTACAAGAGGGTTATATCTGAGCAAACAAACTGTTGGGTAATTGGCAAGACACATTTAAGTTAATGTTTCCCTCTTTTAAACTGTGCAAATCTAATACAAAACACATTTTTGAGGGTGCTGAGAAAGTATCCTTAAATTGAACTTGAAATAGGTATACATAACATTATGAACCAGTTTGATAAAGATGTAGTTCTAACTTGCTGTCAACAACCATTTCTTCAGATATGCTTAGTTATGCTTTTGTTAGGGTGCCATTTTGTCCCTTGCTGCTAATGCCTGAGATAACATCAAATTTTGACTATTTGCTGTTACAGAATTCTGTCAAAATTTAAATTTATTTAAAAAAAAAGTACTCAAACTTGTTCCTTCAGTGCAAGAACATTTTTTAGTGCAGCTTAAATGGGACTATTTCTGGAAACCGTAGAAAACATGAAAGGCTTTTTTCACCTCAAGTAATTCTTACTACAAATCTGGGAGGGCTGTCCGCCATTAATGAATCCACAGGTGTTTTTCATCTTAGAAAGTTTCTCCTGCAGTGTTGTCTTCCTATGATTCTTTTACAAAGTGTAATTTTTTGGGTAAGATTTTCCTGTCAGGGAAGTCTTAAACACTTAGGATGGCCTGCTGCAGCATGAGATTTTTACAGGGAATGGGAAGGCTCAACCCAGCTCTCTGTTAGAAATCTGTAAGTGAAGTGTAGTTGATGATTTGTGAGCTAGTGGAGAAAAATTGCACAAACGGGGTATGTTGTTGAGTCTTCAGCATAAGATGCTTCAGTGCGAATGTTTGTTATTTTGGGGCTGCACTCTGGACCTTTAGGCATTTGCTTTTCAGATAATTGTGCTTCCTTATTGCTGGTGCACTTGAATGCTCTTAGGCATTGAATTTATTTTTCAAGACACAAATCTTTAATTTTATGGAAATACTTTCAGTGATCTTCACGTACAAACCCTTTTGCTGTACTCCCTGCTTCTTTCCTCCCTCTCCTGTCCTGCACCTACCTGATGGATTCAGCTCTTGTTTAGGGTTCCTGTCAGGTTTCTGTTGTAAGGGTTTTTGGCTTAGGCACTTCTGTGAAATGTCTTTGTGAAGGTACTTTTATGAGAAGTACTTTTACTTTAGGATACTTCTAAGCCTTTGTCTGAGCATGGTTTTGCTTTCTTTCAGTTATTCCTCCTGAGAAATAAATGTATTTTTCATGACAATAATTTTTGTCTGTAAGCAACATGTTAAGTTCAGTCCTTTTCACTTCACAGTTTCTACCTTTAATGGTTTTCATTGAGTAGCTTTTCTCTCTATTTCTTTAGTGGAAATCCAAGAGTTAAAAATGAAATATACAACTTGTATTTTGTTGATCTTGTGAGACATTATTTTGAAACAGATTTATTTCGTCCTGATGTATTTTAGTAACTTAGTTACAAAGGTAATAAATTAAGTGCTGTGGTAATTATACCAGTAGAAACTTTGAGACAGTTATATAATTATATGTCAAAATAAGTTCTGTATGGTTGTAACTTTTTCTTCTTTTATAACTATGCAGAGTTTTCATTAGATTTCCTCTGAAATGCTACAGATAAAAAACTGATGCTGCCTTCTCTCTCAGCCCCCCAACATGATTTTTACTTTCTTACCTAAGAAGGTTCATTTTTTTTTTCCAGTTTACAGGTTAGAAGTATCTAAATGATTAAGGATTCTATTCCCTGTATTTTTGTGCTGTAGGTTGAAATTAGTTGTATAATCAGTCAGTAACAACTGGACATAACATGGCGCAACATCTCCACGAAATCACCCTTTTCTTTAGCCTGAAATAGATGCAGTTTCATGTGGAGAAACGTGTTGCAGCACATAAATAGCACTTCTTCAGGGTTTTACTCGGCCAGGGGTAGCAGTTTGCAGTGCTGAGCCTCGCCTGCAGTGCTGCCAGCACAGCCACCTGTGATATGTGGCCCTTGCAGAAGCAGAGGGCTCCAGGTAGAATCATAGAATCATCAAGGTTGGAAGAGACCTACAAGATTATGCAGTCCAGCCATCAATCCAGCACAGCCACTGTAACCCCTCAAGCACTGAGCCAGATCCACATGCCTCCACTACCCCTCTTGGCAACCTGTTCCAATGCCTGACCACCCCAACAGTGGTGAAAAATGTTTTTTCTAGTATCTGAATCTTCCCTGTCTCAGCTTAAAACCATTTCCTCTGATCCTCTCGCTACAGGCATGGCAGAAGAGACCAGTCCCCACCTCACTACAGCCTCCTTTCAGGTAGTTTTAGAGAGCGATGAGGTCCCTCCTGAGCCTTCTCTTCTGGACACCAAACAGACTCGGCTCCCTCAGCCATTCCTCATAAGACATGTTCTCTAAACCTTTTGAGAGCCTTGCTGCCCTTTGCTGGGCACGTTTCAGTGCCTCCGTGTCCTTTTTAAGGTGGGGACCCCCTTGGTGAAGTGAGGTAGTGAAAAGAAACATGCTTAGGAGAATTAAGATAAAGCAATGAGCTGAACATGTGCTTTTGAACTGTTGCCTACCAGCAGTGAGGATGCAACAAGTGTTGCCTCTGTTGAGGCCCCTTGGAGGCCTTGTTCTTGAGGTTGCATTTCTGTGGTCTCCCGTACCAGTTTGACATTATAAGGGCTTCAAGGCCAGAGTCACAGAAGTTCTTATGCTTCCCAGCATACTGTGTCTCAGTGCATAGGTGTGAGGGTGTTTGGTGGACTGTTTTGGCTTTTATAAAAAGCATCTCATAAAAAAGACTATTGTTAGTAGAGGATTGGGTTTTGGCTTTTTTTTTTTTGTTCCAACATGTTAATAATTTGGCTCCACAAACAACTGCGTGAGTACAATTGGAGAGGCAGTTTGAACGCTCTAAGGTGCTTGAAACCACTGTATGATCAAACCAGAATCTCGCAGAGAGTACCTCTGTACCAAGAGGGAACACACGGACTCTGTCGCCTTCCTTTGCTAGTATGCAGTAGAAGTCCTGATGTCATTAAATCACAGCCCCCTAGCAGTGTTGATTTGTTTCTTTTCCATAAATTTTGTCTTTTTTTTTTCTTTTCATGAAAACATCTTCCAGTTATTCCCATTTTGAGTAAAAAGTTGTATCATATCTTGTATTTGTTTTATATTGTTGCAGGATAGACCATGAACACTCAGTAACTGTGTCCTGAATAGGCAAATGCAGTATTAGTTGCCTTTTTTTCTGGGGCTTCTTCTTTGTATGTTTAGGTTAATTTTCTTTAAGTATAACAGTTGTAGCTCATGTCTGTTGTTTTCTGTTGTAAGAAAATGTTTATGAAATGCAGAAATCAAGTTACATGAAATTTGAGTTTTATTTTGGTAGAGACAGACGAACAGATGACCCAAAAGCTCCTAAATCACAGCCTTGGTTCTTACTCCAGTTGTAGTCCATTTATGTGAATTCCTCATCCATGTTTTTCCTAAGGCCTGTAGTAATTTAGGAAAAAAGCCATACTATGTAAATGTTGACTTTCCAATTACTAAGTGCTGGCAAAAGCCTGTCAGGTCTGTGCGTGCGTTTATGAAGTTTCGCTTTGTTCTCTATGTAAAAATTTATTGAATTTTAAGTTGGATATTTTTTCTTTATCATTTGTTTTTAATGAATTTTTGAAATAGTAGACTTGATAAAGATTAATTTATATAAGCAATTCTGATGATTATGATAGAGGATGAATGGTGAGTTATCAAAAACTCAGTCTCATCTGGTCTTCTGTATTTTTTTTTGTGTATTGCCAGTATATTTTGGAATATACCGATGGACAAAGAGGTTAGTTATTAGGTGTGCTTAATTGTCATCAAATAAGATATATCACATAATCAAGGTTCTTTAATACACCTAATAATCACACCTGAATTATTTTGTACTTTACCTGTCACTTTTGATTTGTTTCCTAAAAGGAAACTAATATTTACATGGTTTGTGTAATGGTAATGATTTAGGGGAGTATCAGGCATGCAGCATGTTAAATGTTTTGTCTAAGTTTTCATACTGTGCAGACCTACCTCTGCTGACTGGAGGGTTTTGTCTTTATGGGGCAAGGAAGAAGAAATCCCGATAAAAGGCTAGTTTTCAGGGTGCAGGCTCTGGATGTGCGGACACGTGGACTTACCTTTATCGGATCCGGCGATGTGTGCCCAAGTATGTTTTTGTAGCACCCCGTGCCGTGTAAAAGCGCGTTCCGTTCCCCGGCGCGGAGGGAGCGGAGGGTACGTGTGTGTCCCCTCGTCCGCCGTGCGGGCACGGCCGAGCCGCCGTCAGAGGGCGCTCCTGCCCAGCGCACGGATCCCTTCGGGGCCGCCTTCCCGGCGGGAATCCTGGGCCTGCGGACAGCGCAGGGGTGCAGTGTTGTCATCGGTAACGTGCACGTAGTCCTTTACACAAATGAATACAGAAAATACGCTGCAGAGTGCACTGGCTATCCAGACTCAGTGTTTTTTGTGTTCCTAAATCAGCCTGGATGTGCTGTGTGCTCTAAGGCTCAGTGTCCATGGAGAGCATTTGATTCAGGGGCTTCCGTGTATGTGTGTGTATCCTAAAAGCGGGACAGGAGCTTGCTTGTCCTGCGGGTTTGCTCCTTCGCTTAGAGTTCTGCCACACGTAACTAAGGAAGGGAAGGCAGCATTTGTGATGGTACTTCTTGACTTATCCAAGGGGGTTATACTGTTGGACTGTGCAGACTTTAAAATTGCGTATCAACTATTCATCTTCTGATGGTATTGCACAAACTGCCTGAAATGCTTTGTTTACTGCAGTTCTGGATTTTCAAGTTGATTTTTACTGTAGGGGCAATGCTTTAAAGTGGTAGGTTAATCCTTTTGTTCAGCATCTAATTTTGTATCCAAAAAAGAGATAGTTTTGCTCTTTAAAGAACAAGGCATATTAAGGTTGTATTTAAATCAGGTTCCATTGGCATTTTCCTGCAAAAGAACTTAGTGTAATTTGATTTTAAATGCAAAATGTTCTACTAGCTCTTAGCCTGTTTTTTTTTTTTTTTTTTCTTTCTTGAAGGAAACATGTTTCATGGCATTTTTCCTTGGGTAATTTTAAACAGAAAAACCTTATGGCTGCCGAAATTGTGTCGTAGGTTGCTTGATTGCCCCCCCCCCCCAACAATAATTCACAATTGCAGGGGATATTGTTAACATATTTAATAAACTTACACACTGAACTTTACTGAAAATTATGCTTAAGAATATTCACTTATTAACCCCAAGAAACTAGTTAGAGAAGCATCTGTTTTCAGAGATAGGTAGTTTGCTGTATGTAATTGTCTTTTAGCAACATTAGAATGAGCTGGAAGATTGTACCCAACTCAGTAACGTGTTTAAACATTTCACTATATGCAAGTTTTCAGCTTGAAGCCAAGAGTTTTTTACTTTATAGCTTGTGTTCTATCTTAGCTATATTTTTTTATTTAAAATCATGATATACACCAATTTAGTTTGTTAAATGGATGCTTCATATAATTTTGTGAGACTTGAAGAAACTCATTAATTTTTATGTGGTCAGCAGTAAGAAAGCCCAATTTGTTTTACCTGCAGTTTAGGTAAAATATTACAAACGAGCTGTTCTGAATTTGATTTTTTTCTGCTACTGTAATCAGCTTAACTTTGGCTAAAGACATAAAAGTGCACAGAAGAGGATAACCAATTATATAATAACAGTATATTCGGATATTTCACATCTGTTATTTGATTTCAGGCATCGATCTGAATTTTATACCTGTATTGTAGTTTGTGATAGCAATTTGAAAGCATTCTTGCTGTTTACTAGGGGTGAGAAAATGCAGGTTATTTACCCCGAATAGTCAAAAAAGATTTCTGGTGAGTTACAAGGAATGTGAAGGTTTTTTTAATTTTTATAAATTCTTCTAATTTATTTGATCGGTTTAGGGAATATGCAAGAATTATGAAATATGAAAATATTTTATATTTCCACAGCATTTATATGGCACAGGTGCAAATGACTTTGTATTTTATCATTAACTTGTGGAAATATTATGGAAAACAGTACTAAATGTGCTAGTTCCTATTAAAAGCAGAGACTGCTGAGAAATTTTTGTCGTTCTACTACAGATCATTTTCTGAAACATTATTTCTGTGAACATACGGCAAAGGTGAAACTTGCTGGCTTATTTTTTTTTCCAGATGTACTCTCTCTTTTGCTAAGTATTCAAATTTTTCTGTACTACAGTTCAGGAGAAAGTCTGGAGATAACCATTTGTATTTTAAGGACCCAGTTTTTCCAGGCAATTGCTAGGACGTAATAGACATCCTGGTTAGAGGCCCTGTCTTCATCTTGCTGAGCTGAGGCTGCCTTGGGTGCCTGAAGTTAGCAAAGTAGTGGCTCTGGGCTACCTCTGTGCTTGGAGGACCTAAAGCTTCATCCAGAAAGAAGCCCAAACTGTGGGAAGACAGCATGGTCAGTTCTGCTAAAAACTTTCAACTTCTTCGTCCTTGATTATCATCCTCATCTTGGACAATGTGGTACAGGAGTGGACATTTCCCTAGGACTGCCTGGATCACACTCTGCTTTTTGCGTGTCTTCCTTCAGGTCCTTTGGGGATCAATTGTTTGTGGACCTTGTGGCCACCCTGAGCTTTGGGCATACATTTGGTCTGTTCTTTTGGTAACACTTTTCCCCATGGGACTGGACCAAGAGGAAGAGAGAGTTCTTTTAACACCTTCTTATTACCTCTTTCCATTCCCCCTCCTTTCCCTTTTTTGCTAATGCAAGTATTTAGCCATTTCCTTTCCCAAAGAATGCTGTAATAAACTTGACGGAGCTGAAGGAAAGCACAGCAAAATGAACAAATCCCGCACTTTTTTCTTAAAAGCCATAATGAAGGAAATGCCTATACTTCTATTGAAAAGCAATTCAAATCAATATATCTGGATGAAAAGTGATAGAAACTTATTGAAATACGTGGTAGCAGTAAATTATGAAAAATCATTTTATTTCTTATTTCTTGCTCCATAATGTTTTATGGATTTCTCAACTGCATAATCTGGAAAAATTATGTAGCATTATTCTCTAAGAAAATGATCCGTACTCAAGGTATAGTACACATTAAACACAAATTGGACCTATTTTGTTCATAGGGTTTACGTTTATTTTATTGATGGAAAGGCAGACATGAAATTAGCCCAAGGTTCAGGACTGAATATTGAATTGAATACTTCAGGAACAGACTTGAAATCTGTTTTGCTGACAGGAAACCTAGTGCAGCAGTGGAGTTAAAGAGATAAGAAGTGGTTTCACAATAATTATGAAACATAAAAGACTCTCTAGATAAATACTAGTCTTTGATAGAAGAGAGAAAAATCCTTAGTGGAGTTCAAATTTCTATCTGTATTTTAGCATTATTTGTTTATTATGATTAATATGTGTTGTTAAATCCAGTGGTGCAGTCAAAAATATACGGAGAAACTAAGAAAGCTCAAAGTGAGCAAATCTTGCTTATTTCTGTAGTTTGGTAAGCCAGTGTAGAGAATCTTAATATCAGCAAAATCTAAGAAAATAAAAACTTCCTTAACCTCTTTATTATTTAAATAATAAGTTCTTTAAACTGAAGATGAGCAGGATGTGCATAGTTGCACATATATAATAATGTGTAGTAGCTTAAATTTATATAATTTCTCATTGACTGTATCCACAAAATGTATTTATTGCAGAGAAGTTTCTGACCCATCTAACTTAAAGACATTTACTGTATTTTGGTTTGTGGCGTGTCGGTCAATGAGCTGCTGTAGTTTGCAGCTTGTCTTTTGTTTCACTGTTTGCTGAATACACAGTTTGATTTCTTTTATTGGATTACATGCTTCAGTACAACGTAAATTCATACAGTGGAAAAATACACATTAAAATAGGTTGTTTACTCTTCAGTGAAATACTCATACATTTTTGTAGGTTTAGTGTGATAAATCCTCTGTACATATTTATAGCTAACACGCAGCAGCGCGGAGTTCTAGTCGATAATAGAAACGGAAAGATTTCTTAACTTTTTAGAAAACAAGACAGGCATGTTCTTTGTGAGATATATTTAGGTCATAAGGGACATCTGTTAAGGATAATTTTTTAACACTTGCTAACAATCCTAATATAATATGGTCTATTCATCAGTCATATTGTTCCTGACTTGGCTAGTGTGGATTTTAGTGATTCCCGATGTGCATTCAGACTCTCTTAATTGCTAGTTTCTTGCTGTTCTATCTTATTGTTTTGTAGGACAATGCATAAGCAGGCACAGAATAATCAAAATGGTTTCCCTGTCCATATTAGGCACCTAACAAGAGATATATTTGCTGTGCAATGTGTGCGTGTTTTTGCAAGTGGAAGTCTCGTTGAAACAAAATAAATCTTACCAGGAAAGTAATTCAGCAGGATTTGAACATGATGTTCAGTGTCTATGTGTGTGTATATATGTATTTGTGTATGTGTATATATATATATAAACATACATTTATATATAAAAACCTGCTCTGTGCCGAGTGTCTTGCAGCTTTTATGGTGTGCTTTTATGTAGCAGAGAAATTGGAGGGGTGAGGTGGGGAGGAACGACAGACACTGAACATCGGGGTTTTGGAGTTCTCGACAAACTGTTAAAGTTTTGTGCCTTTGGTTGAAAAATAAAAGCTTGTTCAGAGATATTTGCAGTACAGCTGAGATCTAATCTTTATGTTTTAATAAACTCAGAATTTCACTTGGCTGCGAGGCGTTTGACTCCAAAGAGGTGCAGGTAGTGCTCCTGCAGCTCACACATGTGAGGCAGATAGTGCTGGGCTTCATTGTTTGAGGGGAGAGAGGTTATGCTGGAGTTTAGGTTTTGATATTGGTGAAACGGAAAAACTGACCAGATGAAATTTGGCAAAATTACTGAAAAGGGTATTTATAATTTGGCTTTCACATGTAGATAGAAACAATTTTTTTGTTTCATTCCCCCAGCATGTTCTTTTTTGGTGTTTTTTGTTTTCGTTTTTTTTTTTTTTTCCTTTTTACCAGTTTGTATTGCTCCATACTGTGTTCTTACCTACTGATAGAATAATAGCTGGTTTGTATTTTAGAATAATTTTTCTAATCTTTAAGTGTTTTATCTTAATCCATTTTGTGCAACTCTGAACTGCTTGTGATAGTGAAAGGGAAAAAAAAAGGTAAAAATAGTAGCTTTTGCAGCAGGTTGGGGGAAGCTTTCTTTATAGCTTACTCCAGGTGTCAAATCTTGTTTAAAAGTAAGTGTTGTCCCTCTGATCAGTTTTGGAAGGAATAAAACAACTTTATTCGCTAGATTTGGTACTCTCATTTTTACTCATTTGTCTTAGCCAAGCACATTAGATGATCTTTAAAATCCTGCATAGCTGCAGAACATGAAAATTGTTTGTTGTTGTTTGATTTGGTCTGTTTTTTGTTTTTATTTTTCCAGTTCTTTTGGTGATTTGTACTTCTGCTCTAACAAAATGTGTTTAGGAAGACTGGTTTGAGCTATTAAAACAGTACCAGTGATCAAGAATAAATCAGCCTGTGGCTGTGAAGTCAGTTGTTGAGTACAGTTGAAAGACCATAGTCCACACAAATGTTGATTTCATTCAGAGTTTAAATCTGTAGCTGTGTGGCGTAATTGAATTGTTTTACCGGACCTGGTAGTTGTTCTCCACATTGACTAGTTGAAAATTTGATTCATCTATGCACTGCTGATTAAAACAGTTTGGCAAAAACTTTATGTAAACTGCTTTACTTCAAATATATGTACAGTTTAAGTGTAGAGCTGCTGATTTTCTGAGGCTGCAGCCTGGGAGAAAGGAACAAGGGAAGACTGAGAAGGGACTTGAAGACGCTGTTGTAAGGATGCAGTTTGGACACTGGGTGCCACTCCCGGTACACACTGAGGCTCAACAGCCTTTCTCATGCAGTGGAACAACAAGCACTCGTAAAAATGGAGGTCTTTGTTACTCAGGAAATTCTGAAGGTCTACGTCCCCTGAGCCTATCAGTTCTTGCAGTTGAAAAACATTTTCCTCAGTCCTGCAAGGAGTAACTAAAGCTATAAGGGCACGATTTTTTTTTTATTTTTTGTTATTTCAGTTCTACTGATGATTATTTTGTAGACCTGATGTGTTGCTGTTTAGTTACCTAGCTTCTATCACATACAAGAATGACAAGATTGCAGCACCAACTATTCTGGAACTAGACCAAATATGACAATTCTCCTCAGGAACAGGAAGAAAAATTTCAAAACAAAGGAATGGGAATTAAATATCTCCCTGCAAGCCTGTATATATGTATATACACACGTACATATATATACATACTCACATACACTCTGTCATGTGTTTATTTATTAGATTAGTCCAGTGTCAGAATCTTTGGGTGGTGTGTGTTACTGATGGAAGACTAAAGGATGGTTGAGGATTGGTTTGGGATTGATCGATTTCCGGGCACGTAGTGATGATTTCCAATAGGCACCAAGTGCTGGAGATGTGAGGAATGCTGAGGAGATGGAATAAGGAGTGGGAATAAGAAATGTTTAGATGTAAATTGGAACGAGGTTAGTGCTCCCACCCTGAAAGTTGTGTAGCTCTCAAACTGGGAAGCGCGACCTGATTTATGCTTTACTGTGCTCATGCCCAGAGGCGTCAGCTGGCTCTGGGTGTCCTGAACATTACACAAACACGTACTTGCTCAAACATTTTAGAAACAGCACTGGAGTTTAGGTGTCCAGGTCTTAATGGCTTTCAGTGGAATATTGTTGGCATCTCTACCTGGCTAATTTGGAAACTGAAATTTCAGTTATAACTGAAAGGCAAATGGGGGTTTGGAAGGTGAAATGCTATAGCATTTTGAAAGTGTTAGATCTTTAAACCTGATTTCCATGTAAAAATTTTATCTACTCTTTAGTTTGAAAAGAAATTGAAATAGTGGGTCAGAAATTAAAATGTGCTTAGAGGGGAAGCAAGACGCTACTTGAAATAAGGAATGACAGGGTGAAGGATGAGGGAGGTCCATGTAAAATTCTACTTTGATGCAATGTTGTAGAATTAAAACCAAAAGGTCCCTCTGTCCTCAAATGTAGAAATTTGAGCTCTTGGTTTTCCGTTTTAATATGACATTCGAAAAAGGGTTCCTGTTAGTCACAGTGTTCTATTGTATGATGCTTGACTGAATCTTCCAAAACATTTTTCTTACGATGTTTCAAGTGAAAAATTAATTGATGTATTTGGATGCATAAAGCACCAAGTTAAAATGAAGAATAAATGTCAAATCAATTTTTTTTTCTCTTTGCTTACAGTAATTTTAAAGGTAAAGACTTTCCTAAGTAGTTAAAATTTTTGACCATGTTTTTACGTGAAACTTGCAGGTCAAGTCTCCTAAAGTTGCCATTGAATTTTTTGGACTTTCCAGGACAGATACACTGGCCTACAGAAAACTACGGCAAACATGATTCATTTGGTATTCCTCTGTAATTAACTAAGCTTTGTGTAGATGGTGAATAATACAAAGCCAGACTGGTTTCTGTGGTTTTGCCAACTCTGGCAAAAAGCCTGAGTTTAAAATAAGTATTTTTTTATCTTCCTTTTTTTTAATATTAGACCTTCTTATCAAAAGGCACCAGATATATAACCAGAGCCAGAAATGAAAGAACTGGCACAAACCTTCTTTTGTTGACACCTGAAAAAGTATTAAATGGGCCACTTGAAATAATGAGTATGGCATCTGTAAGGTAGAGCCACCTGGGTTTTATTGGGCTACTTGATGCTTTGATCACAATCTTTTTTAAAGAGGTGTCTGTTTACAGCATCAGTGTTCCTTGTCATTGCTGTGATTTAGATTTAATCTGACACAATACAAAGAGGAATTGCAAAAATCAAGGCAGTACTCAAATGGGAAAACTTGCATGGGAGAGATGCTAGTTCAGTGTGTCAACCTGGGAACAAAAGCACCTGTTAAACAAGACCTGTAATCTGAAACAGTAGTAGATGACTTTCAGCAGATCTGGGACACATCATGGCGTGAAGAGACCGATAATAACTCAGGCTTTCTGGGAGCAGACAGAGGAGTTCGCATGGAATGGGGCGCTGCTGTCTCAGATGGAGGGATCAGGGTAGACGTCAGCGAGGACTCGTGTTTGTTGGTGTGGTGCAGCCGTGTCCCTTAGGAGCACAAGGAAGCACAGCTGTAGGCCATGGGCACAGCTCTGCACTGTGAAACAGCCGGGTTCTTGTCCAACCTGGGGTTCCCAGCACAGCCCTCTGTACAATGCAGACATGCTCCTTAAGATTTCCCTTTGCTTTCTGTTCTTGCATTTAAATGGCACTTCAACATGAAAGACGGAACACTTTGGTCCGGCCTCTGATCCCACTCATTCTTGCTAATAAATTAATAAAATCTGATCCATCTTAATAACTTGAGTGGGGGAAAGATCTGTCTTTATTCTTTCTCTGGATAAAATTTTCATGCAGTTTTGCAGACATGAAATAAAACCATCACTATGTACAAGTTGTAATTTGTGTAGGTTAAAACTTTTTGAGGCTTTGCTGAGGCAGAGGTAGGAGAACTGCTTGTTTGGTGGCACCTGGGTATTTGGTTTGGTTGTGGATACTTTAACAGCCTCTAAGGATACTGCTTTTTTTACGTAGTTACCTCCTATTGAAAATTCCCTCTCCCCCTCCTATTTTTTAGTATATAACTAAGTACCAACTAGTGTTTAATGTAACGGTGTAGTTCTTAACTGGGATTATCTTTGTTTCTCTTGTGTGTTTTTGGTTTTTTCAGTGTAGATAAAGTGAAAGGACATTTGATTAGGTCTGCATTAAGAAAAAGGTTTCTGCAAAGGATTTTTTTCCTGTGTCCAGGATGGCTTCAAGGAGAAGCAGTGGGTTAACTTGTATCGAGGGTGAGTCACGGGGAGAAATAGTGTAAGAGTAGAGGTGCAGTAGGGCAGATTGAGTGGAAGTCTGGGGAGGTTATGAAGGATAGGTTGGCCAGAGGCTTGCTACAAACAGTGTATAACGGGAGAAAACGGCTATCAGATGACTTCTGGCTCTGTCCCTGTGATTTTGATATCCTGTTTATCCTGAATTTGAAAGAGACTTTTAAATTAGTGAAATTAACGCATTTTAACTATGGTAATTTAATTGACTTTTTTAGTAATATTTTCAATACACCCCCGTAAATGTGGAAGTCTTCATTTGTACAGGGGCTGATATGAAGGTGGTTTGATTTCATTGAATATATGTATAGTTATGAAATGGAAAACCAACATTTACATGAAAACATTTCAACTTTTATAGTTCAAGTATCTCAGAATAGTAAGAAATAATGTTTTACTTTTCATTATTTGGCAATTTGTTTAATTGTATGTGTTGCAATTTTTTCCCTTTTAGCATAGAGGAAGGTAGTCGATGTGAACATGGTAAACAGAGTGTAATGCCCAAATGTCTTTAAGATGCACTACTTTGTAAAACAAGAAGGGTAATTTTAGAAGGATGGGGCAAATCCTCCCCACTTTTAAATGTTTGATTTTTTTTCCAGATTACATGCAAGAGTTAAAGCTTCCTTATATATTTAACTGTCTATTTTTTCTTGATTTTTAAAGAAATTTTAATGTAACATTTAATGTTCATAAATACATGCATACAGCTGTTTCATGAGTCCACAGTTTTTCTTTCAGAGCAGCTAAAGTTCAATTAATGAGCTACATTTTTAATTACTTTTGCTATTGACTTTTTTACATTCAAAGAAGTACTATAATCTCAGTTAAAACAGCAGTAGGTCTGTATTTTAAGGATGTATCCATATGATGTATATATATATAACCTTCTTGCTTCTTTCACTTTCCCTTAGTGGAGGAGGTCTCGTCATTTGTCACTATGCTCTAGCTCAGTTCAAAGCTTAAGTGAATCTCTTTAAACATGTGTCCACAGGAGATGCTGGGCTCACTTGTGTGGAACGAAGTCCTGTAACTCCTCCTAGTTGTGCTCCCATGATTACCTGAGGTTCTTGCTGGGTGCGCTTGGTGCTGCTGTGCTCTGGGCACTCAGAGGGGAAAAAAAGTTCTAGCACAAGAGCTAGCAGGGCTCATTGATAGAGCTTTAAACTAGATTGGAAGGGCAAAGGGACAAAACCAGGCTCGCCAGTGATGAGGCATGGAATGTTGTGCCAAAACTTGAGGAAATGAGAATTAATAGGATCCCTTAATCTGCCTCATCAGGTGTTGGCTACAATGTATAACACCTGAAATGTTTCTACAGTAATGCATACTGCATGAGGAACAAACAAGAGCAGCTCCAAGCTTTGCCCTGGTCCCAGAGATTTGACATCATTGGCATAAATGAAACCTGGTGGGATGAGTCCTTTTACTAGAGTTCCCTGTTGGATCGTTACAGGCTCTTCAGGAGGAACAGTCAGGGCATAAGAGGCAGCAGGCTGGCATGGTATGTAATAGAAGGGTTAGAATGTATGGAGCTCACAGCTGGCACTGGCACAGTTGAGAACCTCTGGGTAAGAATCAAGGGGCAAACAAATAATGTGGATGTCATCGTGGGAGTCTGATACAGACCTCCCAACCAGGACAATGACCGACGAATTATTCTTTGAGGAACTAAGGGACACCTGCAAGTCAACACCCTTATCCTTGTGGGATACTTCAACTTGCCAGAAATTACTAGGAGCATCACACAGCTGGTACAACCTGGACCAGAAGATTCCCAAAAATCTTGGATGGCAGCTTAATGGAACAGGTCCTAGGGAAGCCGACTCGGAAAGATGCTTTCCTTGATCATCTGCTTTTCAACAGAGTGGATCTCTTGAGCAAAGTGGAGATTGGTGGCCATCTTGGCCACAGTGACCACAAAGCGATTGAGTTTTAAAATCTTTTGACAGGAAGAAAAGTGCCAACCAAACCTCAGCTGGGGGCATGAGGAGAGCAGACTTCAGACTGCTCAGGGAATAAGTAAGGTGCTTCAGGAAAATGTTTTTGCAGGTCTGGGGTCCATCAGTGTTGCTCACTTTCTAAACGTCGTGTCCTAAGGGCGCAGGAGCAGGCAATTTCTAAGTGCTAGAAGTCAAGCAGTCAAGGCAAAAGGCCAGCTTGGCTGATCTTGGAAATAAGGCAAAAAAGGAAGCTGTATGCCCAGGGGAAGCAAGGTCAGGTGACATGGGAAGAAAACAGAGTTACTGCTTGCCACTGTAGGAAGAAAATTCACGTGACTAAAGCTCAACTGGAGTTGAAACTGGGCAGAAATGTGGAGGTTCATAAAGAGTTTTTTCAAATACAATAATGGTAATAGGCAATACAGAAATATCAGTGGCCCATTACAGGATGAGGTTGGTCACCTCACAAACAGGGACAGAGACAAGGCAGAGGTGTTTAACGCTTTCTTAGCCTCTGTCTTCAACATGGATGATGGACCAAGGGTGTCTCAGTGCCCTGAGTTAGAGGACCATGACTGTGAGAATGATCAACTCCCAGTTGACCCTGAACTTGTGCATGATCTACTGCTCCAGCTGGATCCCTGTAAATCTTTGGGGCCTGATGGGATTCATTGAAGAATCCTGAAAGATCTGGCTGATGTCATCACAAAACCTCTCTCAATTTTTGAGAGGTGTTGGGAATCTGGAGAGGTCCCAGCTGACTGGAGGTTGGTGAATGTTGTCCCAGTTTTCAAGAAGGGCACGAAGGACGAATCCATAAACTACAGGCCTGTCAGTCTCAGTGCCTGGTAAAGTGATGGAGAAGATTATTATAGAAGGTATTGAAAAACACCTGAAAGACAACATAGTCATTGGTCACAGCCAAGACAGCTTCATTAGAGTAAAGTCCTGCTTGTCAAATCTAATTTCCTTGTATGACAAGGTAACCCACCTAGGTGATCAAAGGAAACCAGTTGATGTAATCTTTTTGGATTTCAGTGAAGTTTTCCATACTGTCTCTCACAGGATCTTGCTGGACAAAATATCCAGCCCACAGCTGGATAAACACATCATGCCATGTGTGGCAGGCTCACAGGTTGAGCACAGAGGGTAATAGTGACTGGGGGAATATCAGAGTGGTGACCTGTCACTAGTGGGGTTCCATAGGGCTCCATCTTAGGCCCTGTGCTCTTAAGTATCTTCAGAAAAGACTTGGACACGGGACTGGAAGGGATACTGAGCAAGTTTGCAGGTGACACAAAACTGGGAGGAGCTGTTGACTCCCTTGAAGGCAGGGAGGCCCTGCAGAGAGACCTTGACAAATGAGAGGACTGGGCAATCACCAACCATAGGAAGTTCAACAAGGGGGAGTGTCGGATTTTACACCTGGAATGGGGCAACCCTGGATGTATATACAGACTGGGGAATGAGATGCTGGAAAGCAGTGCCATGAAAAGCACCTGGGGGTCCTGGTCAACATCAAGTTGAATATGAGCCAGCAGTGCCCTGGCAGGCAGGAGAGCCAACTGTGTCCTGGGGGGCATCAGGCAAAGCATCACCAGCCAGGCAAAGGAGGGGATTGTCCTGCTCTGCTCTGCTCTGCTCTGCACAGGGGTGGCCTCACCTTGAATACTGTGGCAGTTTTGGGCATCACAATATAAGAAAGATATTAAGCTCTTAGAGGGTGTCCAAAGGAGGGCAGTGAAGATGGTGCAGGGCCTTGAGGGGAAGCCATGTGAGAAGTGGCTGAGGGCACTTGGTCTGTTCAGCCTGGAGAAAAGGAGAGTGAGGGGAGACCTCACTGCAGTTACAACTTCGTTGTGAGGGGAAGAGAAGGCTCCCCAGAGAAGTGGTCACAGCACTAAGTGGGACAGAGTTCAAGAAGCATTTGGATGATACTCTCAGGCCCATGGTAACTCTTGGGGATGGTCCTATGCAGGGCTAAGGGTTGGACTCGATGATCCTTGTGTGTCCCTTTCAATTCAGCATATCCTATGGTTCTGTAAAGTGGCAAAGCAATTTAACTTCCACTCTCATCACAGATCCCTATCATATCTTGGTAAATTCAAGGTCACCATTTATCAAGATGTATTTATCAAGATGTGGCTAAAGGTGTTAAAAGAATTGTAGACATGTATGAATAACTAGATGTTTCACTAAATTTATTTTCTACCACTAAATGTTTTTTGTCTATAAATCCATTCAAACTCTTATAGCATAACATCACCCCACCCTCCTACTTTTTGTTATGTAGGAATAGAATAAATAGATCGTGACATGAACAACAAAATTGATCAGATGTTTTTAAATGCATCAGCAGTCTTTTAATTTAAAAAGTATTAACTATTTAGAAGTGCTATTAGTATTTTTCTTCCCTGAATATTTTTCTCCAGTCAGGACTTCCATAAAGGTATATGCCTGTTTTTTTTTTTGTCTCTGTGTAAGGGAAAGGTGTATGGTGCACTGAACATCTATAAAATGATATTGCTGTTGGCTCTCTGAAAAGGGAAAATCACTCAAAAGAGACTTGGAAGAAAAGAATGGAAAGGGACCTTGGTTTCAGGCCTGGGGAACTGCAAAGCACTTCTGAGCTGCTGGAAGGAAAAAAAAAAAGAAAGAGCTTGTTTATGCTAGTAAATCATAACTTGAAGCTATAGCGAATGCAGGACTAAAGTGGATTTAACCAGTGCTGTGTGACTTTGATCATCATTATGGTTTGTTTTGCATTTCCTTTGCAGTGTCCCACGAGGCTGTCTTTGAATCGGCTTTGTTGTCATCATGTCATCCACACGTGCAGACTCCAACACTGCTGTTCTTCTGTCCTATCTGGAACCTTGCAAATGCTGTATTTTCTTTAGCTTTTATAAAGTGTCTTGTGTCTTATTCCGTCTTTTTGTATGGAATATTACTCTATGGTAAATCAATTTTTACTGTCACCTCTTTTTTACAGTCTCTCCCATTCCCCTTCCAGATTATGGCATTAGAGGAACAGTTGATTTACAACTCTCTTTGTCTCTTGCCTTGATCTCGCTCTTTCCTTCCCCCAGCTTGTCCTCTTAACATAGAGCAGACCTGCCCTTGCTTGCACTGCTGCTCTTTTTCCCCTGCATTTCCTGCTTGGAAACCTTTTCTCTACTTGATCTTCTGACCTGCAGACCAGGCAGATAAAAGCACTGTCTCTTTGCTGCACTGTCCTTTTTGCTACCTCTGCTGGATCCATATCACTGGTGATCATGAGCGTGAATTTTCCGGTGTTTATTTTACTGCCTGTTCCAAACTTTTAATTTAGAAGGAAGTCTTCATCTAATACATTATTTAAATAATGTTATGATGGATGAAGTGTAAGCCTTCTAACTGGTTATAGAACCAATACATGTTTTGAAAAATATGCAATTAAAAGTTAAACTTGCAAGGGTGGCTGGTGGTCCTTTTGCTTCCTCTACGCTACAGCTTTTATACTCATTAGATGGTATCTGGCAACACGTTACATGCAGCTGACAGAAGTTTCATGGATCTCATGTACTGCAGCCAAAAACACAGTCTGTATGTGGCTCACAGGCTGTGTATTTTTGGGCAGTCTACCTGAGGCTGCAGATGTCTTGAACCAAATGCCCTGTTTTATGCAGGAAAGTGTAGGTAGCTGAACCACAAAAGTGCACTGTGTCTGAGATGTCTGCCGTGGGGAACCGAGCCAGTGTATAGTAGAGAGTTTTAATGGTTGTAAAGCTGCCAACACTAGGTAAAAGGTGGGCTAAGAGAATGATTTGTACCTGGAGTGTGAGATTAATACCCTGCACTTGCATAGCACCTTTCGTTTGACGATCTTGGCATGCTTTATGATCAGTTAATTGCCTCGTAACCTCTCTGTGAGGTAAACTGTCACTAGTTTACAGTTAAAGAAACTGATGCATAGAAGAATTGAAGTAACTTCCTTGGGATGCCTGGGCAGTTGTGGGAGAAACGCTTAAAGATTATCTCCTGCTAATCTTGGAATGTCTAACATCACAACACTTAATTTCCCTATACAAAAGGCAAGAATTGATTGTTTCTTTTTGCTCTTCCAGTTCTTCAGTTGTGGACCACCCCCCGTGGTCCTTTGACCTGGGGTCTTAGAGGTGGCAGCTGTAGGGAACTGGAAAAGGAAACAACATTCTCTATTAACTGAGTTATAAGGACTGCAAATTGTCCATTTCTTTTAGATGCTGAAGACCATAGTTTTACCATGAAAAGTGTTGAAGTCTTGACTTTATTCCCATTCTCCTCAACACACAGGTGTCATAAAGCTTCTTCCTTTTGTTTTCGTCACTTGGAGAAATCATAAACCAGTAATCCTGTAGTACCTGAGTTATTATGTCCAAGGCTAAATGTGTGTCTGTCTGGTGATGGTCTGGCAATTCTGGGTGAATTAGACTCTTACTGACAATGCTCCTGTGAAGGCATGATTTTGTCTCTGTTAGAACTGATGAGCATAAAATAAAATTATATTTCTGATTTAGTGTATGAACACACTTCTCTGTTGCCCAAAGAAAACTTGCAGTTAGTTTTTTCCTACTGGCCTTTTTTCACATTATCAATAAAATAGTCAGAGCTATCCTTTTATTGTTTTAACCTTGTCTGTGTAGAATTCGTTCTTGTCCATAGTGGTTGTGAAGACAGGAGTAAGAAGAAGTTAGTATGTCCTGGGAAAGGATACATCAGCTATTTGGTTATAGAGGCATAGGAAAATTAATTTATGTTTTAGGGAAATGATGCTGTGGGCTGCATCCATCGTAGCAATGTATATGAAAAGCTATTTTCAGAAAGGTGACTCGAAGTAGTAATTCTTACAGTAGGAAAGTACTTTAACATATTATGGAACTATGACAGTTTTGTATTCTGGTTTGAAGTACACAAGGATAAAAGTGGACACTGCATACATACCCCCAGCATCATGAAACATTATTTCCATGTTGCACGTATCAGTTCTTATTCGTAGTGACTTACTTCTGGTTTTAAGACACTAGACAGTGAAAGGTGGTGAAAAAAAGCTGGTGTCAGCTGTGTGCTCAATAAGCAGAACACATTTTTGACCTCACCTTTGTAGAAGAAAAAGAAAAAAGTAAACAGGATTTTTTTCTAAAGATACTATGGACTTGACAAGACTGGTAATTGATTTTAATCTTTCATTTCAGCTTCTTTGCCTCACAAGATGAAATATTTTTTCTTTTACTTCTTAATAGGCCATAATGCATCTCATGCTTCAAGGCAAAATCATAAGGTCAAGTATTCAAGATAGAGAAGATTTTTGTTACTTACTTTTTTTTAATCCCAAACCTGCTCTTTGTCTTTTTGATCTGCATCTCATTTAGTAAAGCTGTACAGTATTCCTTCCTTAAAATAAGAACAACCAGAGCTGAACATAATTTAACTAGTTTCTTAAAGAGAAATATATTGAAACAGGATGTACAAAGCTTGTCTTTGTTACTGGAGACAATTTTAGAAGCTTTTTAGATGGTACAAGCACGATTGCTGTGATGAGAAAGGTAATGGATTCTTTCCAGGGAGAAAACTTATCATCATAGAATCATTAAAATTGGAAAAGACTCCAAGATCATTGAGTGCAACCTTTTACTGAACACCACCTTGTCAACTAAACCACAGTAGTAAATGGCACATCCTGTCATTTCTTGAACACTTCCAGGGATGGTGACTCTGCCACCGCCCTGGGAAGTCTATTCTGATGCCTGATCACCTTTTCTGTGAAGTGTCCAACCTGCTTCCCATGGCGCAGCTGGAGGTGTTTTCCTCTTGTCCTGTTTTGCTCGTTGCCTGGGAGAAGAACTTACAGTTTCAAGTTCCAGTGGCAAGTTGAGAAGTTTTGAACTAATTGCAGCTACTGATGCTGTTTTTAAAAATTTTAGAATCGTAGAGTGGCCTGAGTTGGAAGGGATATTGAAGGTCGTCTAGTTCCAACCCCTCTTCTGTGGGAAATGATTCTCTAATACTCCTGTAATGTATACAGGATATATTGCATACATGTAATATTATCCAGCTCAATCTAGTTCATCCAACCCCAAGGAAGTTAGTTAGGTTAAATTAGGTATGTCACAAATTTCAGAGGTTCATACTGGTAATTGTTCAAACTTACGTGGTAGAGAGCAGAACAGAGTTAGTCCCTTGTCCTGTAAGTGTACCTGCCAACCTTCTGACTGGCTGTTTTCTTCTGGTGTTTGGTACTTGCTCTGCATTTGGGATATAATTAAAGAGCAGATGTTACTGGAGTACCTGTTGCTGTAGCCTAGGTAAAGTTATGGTCCTCCTGAAGAAAAACAAACACCTCTGGTTGTTTTCAGTGCAGTGCAAAATGTGTGATGCTGTGGATGTTTTAGTCATTCATGTGCTCCTACTGTGGGGAGTTTCTCTCCTGCCTGACTTGCATGCATTTTTCATTGTTGAAATGGTACTGATGCGTCACCCATTTTCAGTGCTCAGTTCATTTGTCACACAGAAGAGAACTGACTCTGCTGGCCATAAAATTTGTTTTATTGCCAATACATTTAAACATTTCTGATTAACTTTTATTGGGGTCGTTTTATTAAATTTGTTGCCTGCGAGTATCATGCTGAGGTAAAGATTGCTACATCAGATGCCACAAATTTTATTAAATTGTTATCTGAGAGCATGGTGGTTCTTTGTTTCTGGCCTGGACATCAAGTTGATTTGGAATCTGGCAAAAAAACATGTTGTTTCCTTCTTTTAAATTGGCGTCATGCTAAGTAGGGCTCCCGGTTGCTTTACACAATTATTTTTAAAATATGCAGAAAACCCCAGAAATATAAAGACACTACTTCTAAAAACTTGATATCTCATTTGAAAGATATATTTATTTGCTTTGCCTCTTCTACAAAAGAGTTTGCAAAGTAATAGTGCCCAAGAAAATGTGGCTCTTACAAGTAGTGTTATCATCTTTACAGAAAATAATTCAGATGACCTATATGAAACATGTATTTACTGTTTCCTTTCGCTGTGGGCTGGAAATGAAGTTTTTAGTATTTCATGATTCAGCTCTGGAGGAGATTTTAATGTTTGATTTTTTTTTTTTTAACTGACTACTTTTAGTGCAAGGTAATTAGACTTTACTCCCAAGAAGAGTAACACACAAGTAATCTTACTGCAGCTCAGCATTTTATTCATTTATACTTTAAAAATAGATGCATTTTCATTATTTAAGACATATTGCTGTGTAAAAGTAGATGTTCTTATATTTATTGATAATAAATATTTTTTATAAATGTAATCAAAGTCATATGATTCTATATAATGAAAACTCTTTGATAATTAATTGATCGTGTAGCGGTCAAATAGTGTTACAGGTCCATTCTGCTGAGGAATAGAGATAAGTCGGTTATTAATGTTAAGTAGTAAATGGACTACTAGGTAATGTTTACCTACAATTTATACAGGGAAAAGAATGTCTTTAGTAGGCTTTTGGAGAAAATTTTAGATGAATTTACTCTAGTCCCCACTGGTAAATAGAAAGGCTAAGAAGTATTGGCAAAAAGCATATCAGTGAGGAATGCAGAAGATAATAGCATACCACTTTTATGTTTACAAGATGATAATTTAATAGTTTTGTATTTACTCAGTGAGAGTTGCCTAAGAAAACAGACAAAGCTTAAGGAGCAGGGACAGTGGAAAGAAATGTGGGCATTAAAATGGCTAAGAATGGAGACAGAGGAGACAATTTAAACATGAAGATATAATGTATTTACTGTAGTAGGAGTTGTAATTTGGTGTTCCTGAGTGTGAAATGGCAATGGTAAGTAGAACTTATAAGGCGGGGTGTTGGTTTTTTAAGCGTCATCTTTCTTTCTGTAAAGATAAGGCTAAAATGGGTAAATTAATTTTCTGCATTGTAAAAATTAAATTATTTGATTCAATGCATAAAAAACAGCATTTGAGAAATCTGATGAACTGTCTACTAAGTGATTATTTTACCTCGGTGAGAGGCCCTGAGGCCTGCAAGTTTTTGACACAGAGGGAAAAGTGTAATTCTTTAAAATAACTCCTGCTGCTAACCTAAGTAAAGAGAGAACTTTCATACAGAAACCTAATATATGTGTTCCCTTAGTCATACCAGAAGTGCAGGTATGGTGTTTCATGTAGGTTTTTCTGTGGCTCCTAGAAACACAATTGCTGAACATCTGACAGCAAAGAATGTATTTGACCATAAATTGGTAATAGCCTGTGTTTTGTATGAGAAGAGGATAGTAATCTTTTGCCGTGTGTCACCTAATCTGATTTTCAATCCTTCAGTTACATAAACGCTAAAAAAATCAAAATGTGGGCATCTGTTCTAGAACATTTGGTGATTTCTTTTTTAATAGTAATTTCTATTTTCAGTTTGTGTCTTCTATTTAAAAAAAAAAATTAAATTTTTCTTTCTTCAGGATTTCACGGATTAATCCTCTTGATATTAAACCGTGGCCTTCCTTTTCTAAAAATGACCTGGCTATGAAATGTCTTAATTACTTGAGCATTAGAGTTAGGTAGTTCTTCATGTGAAGGGCCAAAGCATATCAGCCTACTCCTTTTTGTCACAGGGATATGCTTTGTATGCTTTTTAAAAATTACTAAAACTTCTTTATCATTGTGTTCCATCATGGTAGACAGAGAGTATTTAATGAAAACCACATATAAGGTGCAGATTACAAAAAACTTAGTGTACTGTGTAGGTGTTCCAAAAGGTGATCTGTCTCCATACCAGGAGAGATGTTTGCTTCTACCAACAAAACCACATTATTTTCTTAAGCAAGAGAGCTGTTTATACAAAATATTGTCACTTCAGGAGACATATGAAGTTAGTGACTGGATGAATCTGTTTGAGGTGCCATGAGATGATGGTATGTGATTCTGGCACACCATACTTACTGGCATTCTGATGTTGCAGACCAGATTTTATTATAAACAGAATTTATCTGAAAACTGGGCATGTAAATAGTTCTCTCCCTCCTCCCTAGCAGAAACATGACTTTTAAAAATTTTGTTTGAGATGTTTTAACCCTGTTGTAAAACCAACGGGAGAACAAGACCCGAACATTTACAAGAGTCACAGTATTTGAAGTCTGCTCTGTCTGCTGTTTATCATAGGTATATTTTTTCTCTAAAAGTAAGAAGAAAATAAATTTCAGTAAATTACTGTAGCTGGATGGCCTTCGTGGAAGTTGAAAAAAAAGGAGAAACAGTCGACTTGCTAATAGATTGTGTAATTTGTTATTGAAAAAAGGATACTTAACAGCTATTAGAAGACTGAACAATATTATAACCAGCTAGAGGAAAGTGAATTGTAAGTCATTCCAAAATAAATAAAGCTTGTGGTTCTTACTGTGATACGGAAGAGAGGAAAAAGTAAAATCTTTAAAATATTTTAACATGTTGTTTTTCTAAGTGCAGTTAATTACTGACTCGTAATTTTTTTCCATGTAATTTGTATAAGTCAGTTATTACCACTGGGAAAAAAAATCCAAACCAACTCAACAGATTTTCAGTTATTTTTTTATAAACTTCTACAAAAGATGGTGAATGAAGTCTGGTAACTTCACTATTCCATGCAGTGGGCAGATTGAGGCAGGACTTTTAAGAAAAAGACAGCTTTCTGTTTTAGAAAAAGACAGCTATCTACCCAGTTCTGAAAGTTCCACTAGTCTCAGATGCCTTTTTTTTTGACTTTCTTAAATTACATGAAGGTAACATGCAGATTTTTCTGGTTCTTCTAGTTTTCTATGTGTCTTGGTAGCTGCTGTGGAGGTGGTGGGCAATTGCAGACAAAAGAAGCAGTTTACAAAGGAGAAGGACAGATGGGGTAGTAGCTTGGGAATGTCCCTTAACAGCATCTCAGAGGCAGATCTCTTCTATCTCTTCTATCGAGACAGATCTCCCAGGCTCATGTTCCATTTATAAAACTATAAATTGACTCTCTCTGAGAGAGAGGAGCTAATTTGGTGGCAGGGAAGATCTCAACTGACATTTCACCCCAGAATGAGAAGGTATGTGTAATCTGGCCATAAAAAAGGCACATCACTGAACAGAATTAAGCAACAAATTATAAAAAAATAAACATTTAAAGCACTGCATAACTAGCCTGTTAAATGTTGAAAGTATATACTGAAGGAGATAATTTTTCATTCCCAGTTTATAAGGCAGTACTATGTTACATTCTCACAGAAACGTGCAAGTTAAGAGAGGATAAGGTGAGATATCTTGTATTTTACTTGAGACAGAAATGTCTTTTTAATGTACAAACTTTTAGTGTAACACATTTGGTTTACCATAAGGTATTAGATTTTAATCAAGTTTTTCCTGTGCTTTAACTGATACAGTCTGATTTTTTGCAAAACCTTTCATGAGTTCTTTGTTTAGGCACATTTTAAACTGTAACTGCACTTAATGTTCTAGTCAGGTGGAGGGGACTCTGTGAATGTTTGGTGTTTTGGTGTTTGTTTGTTTGTTTTTGTTTGGGGAGGGTTGGGGTTTGTTTGTGAGGTTTGTTTATTATTATTATATGCTGGAATAGTTTTTAAAAATCATTCCACTGTTTGGATCCTTATGGTACCTCAGCCTTCCTAGTACCCAGTTTAATGAACTGTCTCTGTTCTAACATTAGCATGTTTTTCTCTGCTGGTTTTTTTTTATGTGCCTAAAAGTTGGGTGTCTCAAAGGATTTTTAGAGTAATTTTTGAGCTAGTCACTAATTTTTCATGGAACTCAGTCTTTTCCCATAAATTACATTTAAGTGGTTCAGAAGTTGTAAATGGTCCTTTGGTTCCCAAGGAAAAAGCCCTCCTCGCTGCAGCATCTGTTTGATGGTGTAGCAGGTAAAACACCAGCATTAGAATGGCGGGCCCGGAGGGGCTGCTGTACATTTGCTTATTTGCGTCAAGATACCTGTCAAACCACAGTGTGGTCGTGTTGCAGTTGTGTGATGCACCAACTGCTGTGTTTCCTTGGTTGGGATTAAAGTAGACCTGAGTAAATTAATAGACGTCTATCAGGCTTTCTTGTGTGTCCTGGCAGAGGAGTGGCTTCTCCAAGAGAAATGAGAAGGATTTGCAGCTGGTTTTGGCCAACTCTTCATAAGCAAAAATGACTTTTTAAGAAAAGTTTAGTGAAATAATGCAAAAGGTGATGGGAATGGGGTGTGTGAACAGTGAAATGGAAATGAGCCCTTCTTTCAGTATTGAGTGAGAAATTACATGCAGAAAATAGAAAAGGCAGACCAAAGCTTAGAAGTGGAGGGATAAACTTCTGCTTGTAACTATAACAGCTCCCCCTTGTACTCCAGCCTTCTTTATACTGTATTGGAATGTATTAAGGCAGTTGCATAGGAGAACTATCTGTACCATCTCTGTGAATCAGTATGAAGAAATTATCAGTATATTGGTCAAAGTCAAAGGAAAGCAAATGATAGACTTATAAACAAGAAAATATCAAGAGACTGGATTATTTATTTGTCCCTTTGTTGTACCTGTACATAGGAATGGCTGTGTTTTAGATTGTGGTTGACTTCTTTTAAGAACAGATCTAGGACAGAACTTGAGAGGATCCCCATGTGCTGACTGTAAGCAGTATATTTAGAAAGCTTTGTGTGTCAGAAAGAGCAGATGTATTCCAAGGTGGGATTTTCTGTGCAAAGTAAAGCTTGCTTGGATTGACAAGAAAATGAGCCATAGGGAATGTCAAACTAAGGAAGAAAGCCAGCTGGGAAGAAGAAAAAAATATACTGGCTAGTTTTTATCAACTGTCTTACTTAGAGAGGAAGTTGAGAGGTTTTGAGAAATGGGTAAAAGGTGATTTGATTGGTATAAAGCCTTAACTGGTGAAGTCACATTCATTCAATGCTCAAATGAAGATGCTCAAATATGTAACTTCTCTAGAAAAGGTGTGAAGGTGTTAGCTGGTGCTATGGGAAAACTGATGCTGTTGTGATCCAGTCTGAAGGATCAAACTCAATTTGGGGTCTTGATGCTGCATTTGCTGCAAAATTAATCATATGCTTCAAGCCTTTTAATTGTTCTACTATTTTATTAGCCTCCCCAGAATAGAAATCTCTGTTCTCTGTCTTTCTCTCAAGAAATGCAATTCACAGTTGGAATCTGAATAATCTTTTTTGTGATTCATCTTGTCTGTATAGCCTTCTACGGAGAGGAAGACATTTTCTTTGATGATTGCTGTCTTAACTTACTTCATGTAGAAGTTAATTGGTCGTAGAGTGAAATACAATATGTACCATCATTTCCTCTGCATAATTCGATCCTACTCGACCTGCCAACAGCACACAGAGCTGTGTATGTGGGGAGAGTGACTTGCATGCACTGCAGGATGGGGAGAAGAATGCAGGATGACTTAAAGTGAGATATGGCAACATTTCCAAGTCCTGTAACTCTGCTTGGCATTAGAACTTTTCAGAAACTATTTCCTAGTAACTTAGCCTTATATAAAAATACTCAAATCAGTAATTCTAGCACCAAGCAGCCTGAAGACCTTGAGTATTAACTCAGTCTTTCTGTTGCATTTTTTTCTGTTTCAAACTGTTTTGGAACTTAAACCATTAGAATACTTTCTGTATTGATACACAGTGCACCCAAAGTGCCTGTTTTAGCTGACAAAGCAAATAATTACTCTTTAAACAGGTTTTTATAGGGAGGGTTTTGGTGGTATTTTGTTTGTTTTTTTTGGTTTTTAAAAGAAAATATTTATTTTGGAATTCTGACACTCCTTTTTAATCATTTGCTGCATAAATCCTGTGTCTGTGTGTAAGGCACTCTGACTGTGGATTTGTCCTTCACATTCTAAATTTTAGCGAATTAAAGTTTTCAGTTAGTGGCACAAGGCCCTTTTAATTTTACAATATTTTTTCAGATTCTGAAATGTGAAAAGCAAAACAAGGCTGTATAAAAGTATTATTTGATGAATTCTGTGAATTCTGGATGACTTCAAATTATTTTAATATTATTTAAGTGTCTTTCTTGTGTTTTTCCTGATTAGTTATAGCTCTTGCTAGGGCATGCATTGCTAGGAGAGACCATTTCATTGCTCTGCCATTTCTGAAGCAAATGATCATTGTTCAGGAAGACCTTTGTAGGTAGTGTTCAATTTAAAAATGTTTGTAGAGTAGTCTCTCAGCTGTTAAATTTTATACTTTAAGCATCCCTGGCAAAGCAAATCTTAGGTAATAGAGGTATTTATATTGTGACCTGGAAGCAACAGTGTATTGATTAAGTTGGATAGTTTCAAGAATAGTGAATTAAATGTAACATGCAATTAAGCCTTTTTTTGTTATTTTATTAGGACAGGATTTGTGAATTATGTATAGCAAAAAAGAAAGAAATAAAGAAAGAAGATTGGGTACTTCCAGTTGCTGTTCATTCTAGGAGGGGTTTGTCGTGTGCAGGTGAACTTCCATAATACATGTGATGTAATTAACAGCCGAGGGATGGGAGTGGTCCCAACTGTTCCTCTGTGCGCTTGGCTCTGTGTTCCTGCCTTCTCCCTTGTACAGGATCTGCATGGCCACAGAGTGAGTCAGATTAGCTTGTTGATCCACTGGAGAGTGAATCCAACAAGTTGATGAAGCTGATGTAGCTGGAGGAAGAGGAAGATTGGGTATGGACCACTCATTTCAGTTGCAGCTGAGAGTCAAGGACTGAGTGTAACATGAAACAATGTAATTTTTGTTCCCAGCTTACTTACTTTGTTGTCTGTTAACGCAGCAGAGAGTTTATTTTATCATAAAATTACCAAGAGCTGTAAGGAGCCCCTGGTGGTCTAGAGGAAAGGCACTGCACTGTCACTGCAGAGACCCGGATTCGATTCCTGGTCAGGGCCCCTCCCCGGGCAGATGGAGCTCGTTAGCCCATAAGGCAATCCATCTACGTCCTGAGGACCTCGCTGCCACCGTCCAAGCTTGCTTGGCCCCGGCAGATGAACCTCAGGATTAAAGGGTGGGCTCAGTTCCGCGCACACTGTGTCTCACCTAAAAAATCCAATGCTCAGGCTGGAAGGTGTAAAGACCTTCCCCGGTTCTTCGTTCGCGAAGACTGGCCATTACTTACCAAGAGCTGCAGACATTATTGAGGTGACCTGTTTTACTCTTAGCTAAATATGCAGATGATGTGTCAAATACAGTAATTCTGAAACAAGCCTGAGCAAAATATTATATGTATTACAGCTCTAGACTTAGTTGTCAAATTCTGTAGAAAAGCTGAGAAACTGCTGTGACTCATTAAGGCAAGAACTAAATTTGAGCTTACAAAGAAAGGCAGGTTAGCTGGGTATTTAAGTGATACTTGACTTAAGATTCATCCAAACTGCTGTACTGCAGACAAGGCAGCTAAACAGGTAATGATTGCTAGACCTTATAGTATGCAAACTTCATAGGGCTGTCTGCGTCAGAATATCATTTGCGTTGGCTTGGTTTTTTGGGGGTATGGGGTGGTTTTTTCTTTTCTTTTTCTCACAGCTGCCTTGAGCTATGAAAAGCTTTTGCTTTTGTCTTCAAAGTACTCCAAAGTCATGTTGCAAAGTGGATTATTTGAAACAGAATTTGGGGATTGCTTACTTTTTATTTGAACAAATAAAAGCTCCCCCTTCGCACCTTGGTTCTCCTTGTGTCAGAGGTGGTCTTTCCTTATCCATTCTCCTGCAACCTTTCATCACTTTTCTGCAGGATTTCAAGAAGCAGGACACAAGCAACACCTAGTAATTTGGTATGCTTGGTACTGCTGTTCTATTTCTGCATAATAGACTCTTGGTATTGTGCATGATTTATATCATGACAGTACTGGCCTAACCATGTTTTCCATGGCCAGTTCTTAATCTGTGTTTTCCCTAGTTGATCACATTACATTCATCTGTTCCCTGTTTTTGTCTCATGTCTTGCATTAAGTACATGTAAAACTTTTTTGATTATTATAATAAAGGCATTTTTGCAAAGCTAAGTGAGAGAAAAGGGCCCTGTACTGAGTGAGTTCTCTGCAGCACAGTTTGTGTTAACGTGGGGTCTATTCATTGAAGAAGTTTCAGTGTTCCTGTGATGGCATTAAACATCTTAATAACTTTCAGTTCTACTATGAAATTTTTATCCAAGAAAAATAAGTTTGGGTGTGGATATCACTTCTTCATCTTCTGATGAGCCAGATGCTCACTTGGGTATTTATGCTTCTGAGTTTAGTCTCTGGTTTGATGTTAGAATTGTTTAGTGACCAATTTTGTTGATCACCAAACATTGTTTAGTGACCAGTTCTGTTTCCACTGTCTGTAATGTTCCTACCATTTATAACACTGTGTAAAATCCAGTCTCTCTTTCGTCAGTACTAATGGAAGTGAATGATAGTATGAGGTGATGGAAACATTTTATTTCCTAAACACTTCTCAGTTTGCCGTTGATTTCGGTTTCTCTGGAGGACTGATCTTTCACAGCTGTTGCAAAATGTAAGTGGGTTTTTTCCCTGCTGTGCAGATATCTGCCTTTTTCTAAACTCTCCATGGCACAAAAGGGTCTTTTTAAAATGTCACAAATACAAAGCAATTTATGTTGGCATTAAATATAAACATTTTGCTGTCATTGTTTATGGAAGAAATTGAAAGTTTAGGAGTGAATGGGTAAAAGAAGATAAATATTGAGCAACCTCCTTATAGAAATAGGAAAGGGAGTTACATGTAGTTTATTCCTTAGGAAATATCTTACATTCAGTTTTATCAGTTACTACTTGAAAATACTTGAGGACTTCACTTTTATATAATTGCAGTAACTATGCCAATAACTTTGTTATTCTGCAAATAAGTTTTGTCAAATGTAATGCAGTATGGATGAAATAATTGTTGTAAGTTTGCTTGTAGTCTGAAACTGATAAAAACTATTTATATGTATATATGTATGCATATCTAATTTTATATATCTCTCTGTATATATAAATATTTCTACATAAATGGTAGCATATGTGTAAAACTGCCTAAAACCCCCTATGATATAAAATAATAGGATAGGTTTTAAATGAGATAACTCTACTTTTAGAAATTATTTTCCGCTGCGGGTTAGCGCTGGACATTAATGCATACATATGGAAGCATAATGTTGATTCAGATGGAAAAGGAAATATCAATTTAGATTGAGGAATGTGTTCCCTATAATCCTCCCTGTTCTCAGTTATTCTTGTCGAGCTTTGCATGGAGCTTGTAGCCATGGTGCGGGAATACTAACTTCAGTAGCAGATGTGAGCCTGAAGCTTATTACATGTTTAACCAGATGTTTCATTTATCTTTAGGGCAACCTTCTGGTTTGTTTTTTATATCAAACACTGTGAGAAATAAAATTCAGAATATATTTTAAACGTGAATACTTGGAGATAAAGGAACCCTTTTTTAACCTGAAGAAGCATTGAAATGTCTCATATATTTTTCTTTTAGTCTGTGTTTCAACAGGATAGTTTATAATTTCATATGTTGATCCAATCTGATCTAGACTAAGCTTGCTTGTAAAGATAATGTAACCCTAAACTGTCAGGGTTTTTTGTGTTTATGTAAGCTTATTGTCGACTGTTATGTTTATTAATAGCTCATGGGACTTGATATCTTGCATATTAACTACTAGAATTTGTTTATGATTTAAAATAATCTTTTGGTTGAAGAAGCCTTAGCATTTTCAGTAACAATTGTGAATCTCAAGAAGAGATCCCTTAGGTGATCCCTTAGGGTTGGTAGTTCTTTACGGACATGAATCTTTGGGACACTTGTGTGACTCACTGGCCATTGCCTCTGTGCAGGATTCTAGGTCAGAAATGCAGCTCCTGTGCACGTTCAAACCGTATGCTGCCCTTGCCCTGTTTGAGTAACAAAATTGTCCTAAAACTGATGTGTGTTTGGTGTCTGTGAATGAAAATTTTAGTACTTGTGACTCCCAGTTCAGAGTATAACAAAGCCATGTTTTGGGAAGTTTTACCAGTGAAAATTGTAGGGGACAGCAAGTGAAATGTTTATGAAGTGTGTTTAGTGACTTTTGTTCATCAAGCACATTTAATAGTGTGGGAACACATCAGAGACTCTCTCTGCCTTCTGTCTTTTCTTTCATCACTGTATCAGTTCCATGGAAAAGAAATACCCCATTTGCAAACTTAACAAAAACCAGAGTGAATTGTTAGTCAACTTCAGCTACAAGGTAAGCAGAAACCAAGTAAACTCTTAAATCTGACTTTGCGGTAGATATGAATATTACAGTGGAGTCCTGCAGAAAAAATGTCAGACGTTGCAAAATGAAGCAGAGATCGAGAGCATTTCTTGCACTTGAAAAGCAGCATTGGAAAGCACGTTCTTTATTGCTCTTTTCCTTGAAAGGAGAATTGAAAAAGAGTAATTTTAAAACCACTTTGGTTTGAGAGTTTGTGAACTCTTGTGTCACATGGAGCAAGTCTTAACAAAGTCTATTCTGGTACATATTCTGTTTGTGAATCTCTCCTTTGTGGCTGTGCAAACATCTTTTCCCTTTGGGACTTAATTACATAGCCTCCTTCTAACAGCTACAATTGCTTAAATAGAAAAGTAGTATCAGGAGTGTATTTTGTGTATTTATAGCTATCTTTTAAAACAACAGCTGGCTACCAGGGCTAGTGTGTTGTGATCAGCAATTGCTCTCAAAAACACGTTCTTTCAAAGCTAATTGGCATATCTGTAAGTCTGGGAGAGTATTTCTGTTCCTTCTTGTGCTTTCAAAGTAATGCTAAGAAAGGAGGCCATGAGGATAGACTTTGATTGCCACGTGGCCTTGTGGAGTAAAGGAGGTGAGCCTGGGCTCCCCTTTTCCTCCAAATGACAATAGTGGAATGGGCCAAGTTTCAGTTGTGTTATTGTGATCATATATAGCTCAGTTAACCAGTTGCCAAAAATCTACCTGGAGGGTTGGTTGTCCATTGCAGAAATGGGATAGTTCACCATGGACTGAGTTATGCCAAGTCCTTAGTGGAAGTCTGGATTTGTGAAACCATTGTGAATTCAGCTTTCCCACAGTGAGATTTTGGTAGTGCAATTGTCAGTTTGTTGAGTGTTTCTCACTTTCAAGACTCTGGCAAGGATATTTTCTCATGTGGAATCTTCTCTTTCACCTGCTGAAGGAGTGGGACATGGTTTCAAGACCCCTCAACACCTGAAGTGTAAAAATTCAAGCAAGATTATTTGTAGAAAAAGCGTATTAGACTTATAAGCTAAGCAGTAACTGACATTATTTACTGTGCAGAAAAAAAATCTGTTGTATTATGCTACCAACAAACATAATCTGTTTGCTGTTTTATGGCTAAGGGCTCTGTGCATACACATTGCAAACTCCATGTGTATGTGGATACATTAATGCTCTCTAATAAGCATCACTGTGACTCACAGTCTCTCTACAGAAAGAAGGATTTTTTTTTTTTTTTGCAGTCCCCTTGAGTATATTCTTATCATAAAATATGAAGGAGGTGTTTAAAACATAAATTGTAGTTGTTTAGAGACTCTGAGAATGGTATAAACATCTTTCTTTTAAGGCAGAGTAAACTCCTGACAAAGTTTGGAGTTTTCATGCTGGCACCTGACTGTGATTGTTACACATAAAAATAAAATAAATTGGGAAATTTAAGCTAATTATTTTAAGTAAGCAGAAATTGAGCTTATTCTTACTGAATTGTCACCTTAACAGGTACCTCAAAGTCACTACTGTTCTGCTCATTAAACTTCTGTTATTCTGAACTGTTTTCTGCTATGAATGTGTAAGTTTGGCAAATGGAAATTTTTGCTTTTCAGTGAAATACTTTAGAAAATAACATTCTTTCTAATGTCTTACAGAGAAAGTCCTCAGTAGTTCATCTAGTTTTAATTCTGGTTGTATTATTATTAAAGAATGTGCTGAGTTTTGCTGTTGATGGCTGCAACAGAATTTCTCAATTTTTTTTAAATTTAAATTAAACAATAAAGAGAGGACATCGTGGTCAGTGTACTAAGATGCTTTTAAATTTATATTTCTTTCTGCCACATTTCCCTGTCTGTTGAACAAAATGAATTCTCTAGGCCTCTCTTTTCAAGTCCTCTTGACATTACATTTCAGTGTTATTCAGTCCTTGGCTTTGTTTCCTTTTTGTCCTTTGACAGTTCTATATTTTCATGTTTGCTTACCATATTGAACTGCAGTCACAAATCTAAGCACAGTTTGTGTATTTTCAGACTGGCTTACCCATGTCAATTTTTTTTAAACCATTTCTGTTACATTTTTGACATTCTGTGAGAGTGGCTAAAATAATCTGTGGCTGTTAACCAAAGATTTTGTACCTATTGTGACTCGTATCTTGTTTGCATTTGAAAAGGTATTTAGGCTGAATCCTTTGAGAATTATATAGTGCTCTGCATAATTGCTTATAACGTTTTCAATAACTAACAAAAAGATGAATGCAGAATAAAAATAGCTGCTTTTGAAACACAAAAAGTCATCTTTGATGAAATTTCATACTATGGTTGGTTGTTTCTAGAAGCCTTTATTTTACTCAAACCAAACTTGGTTTATTTAGATTGCAATATTTTTTTCTTCAACAATTAGCAGAACTTTGTGATCTTGACCCCCTAAAAAAATTAAAAATTGGCTAATAATGTTAAATGTGACTGAAATTAATATTTGGGATTTTTTTTTTGTTATTTTTCTTTACTGTGTTCTAACTTATTAAGCCATGTTTTCCAGTCATAGAATGATTGAATATCTGAGGTTGGAATGGATGTCTAGATGTCTCTGGTTCAATCCCCCCTGCACCATCATCCAGAACAAGGTTGTCCACATGAGTTTTGATTGTCTCCAAGGGTAGAGTCTTTACAGCTTCTCTGTACAGCCTATTGTGGAGTTTGCTCTTCCTCACAGCTTGAAAGCAAACAAATAAAGTATTTTGTCATATGTTTATGTTGAATTTCCAAAATATTTATGTGCATGATTAAGGTCCCCCTCAGCCTTCCTTTATGCAGCTCTCTCAGCTTCTTCTTGAATGACAGGTGCCCTAGTCATCTTTGTGGCCTCTCCCTGAACTCTCTGTAGTAAGTCCATGTCTCTCTTGTCCTGGGGAACCCAGCTTTGGACACAGCACCCCAGATGTGTCTCACCAGGTCTGAGCAGAGGGGAAGGATCATCTCTTGACCTGCTGGCAATGCTTTGCTTAGTGCCCACGAACTGCCTTTGCTGCAGGGGTCCATTGATGGCTCAAGTGGATGTCCACCAGGATCCCCAGAGCCTTTTCTGCAGAGTCTTGTTCCAGCCAGTCAACCCCAGCATGTGCTGCTGCCTGGGGTTCTTCCTCCCCAGGGGCAGAACTTTGCATTTCCCTTTGCTGAACTTTTTTCCAGCCTGCTGAAGTCACTCTGGATGTCAGCAGAAGCCTCCTCCCAGTTTTGTATCATGTCAAACTTGCTGATGGTGTACTCTGTTCCACCATCCAGGTCATTAAAGAAGATGATGGAAGAGTATTGGACCCAGTATTCACCCCCAGGGCACACCACTAGTGACTAGCCTCTGGATGGACTTTGCTGCTGATCACAGCCCTACACACCTCGTCATCGTTATGTCTTTTATCTGAAGTCTGTTTGGATAGTATTAATCTTGTTGAACCCTTTTTTTTTCTCCACCTGTAATCTGAGTTTGTAAATATAATGTTATAAAGGCATTTTGACAGTCAGTGAAATATAGGTACCACCAAGTGATTCAGTGATTCATTTCTTCCTCAAATTAAGCTGTTTTGCTTTGAGGCTGTGTGCAGAATAAATGGTGAATGCTGTCCCAAGGGTTTATACTCTTCAGAGAAGTGGGAATGGAAAGAATTGACTTGTCCAGCCCCATCAGGGAGTCCTTCAGCTGAGCAAGCAGTGGAACCGCAGCCTCCTGCCTCCAGCTCTGATGTGTCGTGCATTTTCTCTTACTCATTAGAGAATTGATTGCAATGGATCTGTCTCTCTGCTTCCCAACTTGTTTCCCATGTAAAAAACTTTCTTTAAGTTTATAACTTCCTTCTTGGCACAGAGCACTTTTTCTGCCTGTTATAACAGGGTGTGAGTTTAGTTCTTGGCTACTTTAAAAGAACAAGCCACACTTAGATATAAAAGTGCTATGTTGCTGAAATATTAGCTTTGGCTTGCAAAATCCTGCCATATGATGTTACAAGCCCTAGAAAGAGGAGAAATTCGCCCTGACTCTGTCTTGTGTAGTTTGATCTAAAAGCCATGAGCTTTATTTTCACATTTGCTATTCTTAAAGTCTTGTAGGTTTTAGTTTTGTTTCAATTATTTGATATCTTTTGTGTTTGAACATAGTGCATGATCCTAAGTTGCTAGGTGCCAAAGGCTGCTTGTGCAAAGACATGACTGTCTTTTACCTCAGATATCTAACCACTCCTGGTTTTATTGTTCCCCTTGCTGGGCTGTGGAACAGACTTTCTTAATCTGGCCTGAATTCATTGTCTCTTCGAGGACACATGGAAGAAGTTATACTAATGCAGGCATTGGTAATGTTAGCCTGGGCTTTAGAAACATGACTTATGCGAATGGTGATGCCATTCAGGAGATACCATGCAGTGCTGTAGCTCTGAACTGCAGTACTAACACACAGTAAAATGGGGATTTCTGTTTTGAGTTACCTTGGCCTGATTTCCCTAATGTCCACATTATTATCTGGGCAGTGGCAAGAAATCATTAACTTGAAATTACTTTGTGGGGAGCAGCAAGGGGGACAGGTGTAGAGATGAACCTTGTAATACTGTGAGCAAACACACTCTGTCAGGCATCTGTGTCTTGTTTATTGTTGAGAAGTTACCTTTACATTACTTTTTCTATGTATATAAAAGTATGGTCGTGTGCATTAACCTTTACCTGGTAAATCCACCTAATTTCTGATTAAATGCATGTTTACATATAGGGGTGTGTATATGTTTTCTCTTTGCATCTTCTTCCACCCTCTCACATCTGTGTGTCTATATATATGCACATATATACCCACATAAGTGAAAACAAGGAAGTAGTAAGTGATGATGATGATAAACCAGATTTCCTTGAGAAGAAAATGGGACCTGTAGTAGCTAACTGTTAAGCAGGTTGTCCAAGACAAGGTTGGAAGTCTGATATAGGAATAGTTTGGGTATTTGGAGAATGTTAATGTGTCAGCACAGTTAGGCTGGATCTGTCTTGACCAGTTGTAATGTCACTTGCGTGTACCAGATTTTTCTTTCCTCACATCCATGTGGAAAGCCTGAAGACTGAACCATGCCTGTTTAAGTACTGCAGTGGATTCTTGTGCATTAAAACAAGGTCTGGCACGTGTGTGTTTCCCTTTCATGGCTCTTGTGTCAAAATGGTGCAGTACCTGCCAGTGAGCATTTCAAAATTCTACCTGCTGCTTTCCATGGCAACTGTGGTATAAGTTGCTCCCCCTGTGTTAAAGAATCACATTGGAGTTATTTAGAAGTCTGTGGTGTTATGCCTGAAACGGTACACTTTTAAAGCCTTAAGTACCCTAATAATCTTTCACTAATTAAATGTTGCACATGCTAATTAATCGATTGCTGCTGTGACAGCAGTCGTGTAAGGAAACACTACAGTGATGTATTAGTGATGTTTTTGAACATTTCCATGTTGGAATTGGCATAAAAACAAGGTTTCACCTAATGAAGCATAACATACTTCCTCAATTGATTACCTCCAAAATTCTTAACGCATTATTTTTCTTCTAACCCCAGAGCCTAGCTGTATGGGATGAGACTTGTTGAAAATTTGGATGTCATTGGTTCTGGTTAATGAACTTTTGGTCAGAACTTCATGTCTCTCATCACATGCCTCTTGCTGCCTGCTAGCATCCATGACCACTGAATACCTTCTTGTCTCCAATACTTTGCTGATGCCATCACCTGTCATATTGTCATTTACATAATATTATATATAGGGAGTGAAGTAGGCCAGTTTTCACATGCAGGAAGGGACTACCTCTATCAGAATTTGATTTGAACTGCTGTTCCTTGGTGCAGCCAATAGCTTCCAAAATGATTGTGTCATGACTGTTGAAAGGGAGGACTTAATACAAAAGCATAGGTTTTCATGAAATCTGAAAATATCATCTAATTGCTGTAATTTAGGAGCCTTTTGGGTAAATTCTTTCACAAGGTTTGAACTGTTGGTTTTACTCGTCCTCCAAAACTGAATTTTTTTCTTCAAGCTCCCTAGAAAATGTTAATCATTGTCATCTATTCCTGAGCCCACCTAAAATCCTTCATGTTGTTTCACAAGCTCAAAACTATCCTGAAGAGAATTGAGAGCAGCTCTTGGTAGCCAACACGCTACAATAAAATACAAGTGTAATGTGTACCTCTTATGGATCATATAATATTAAAAAATACAGTTGTTTGATGTACTCAGTTATGGCTCTCATTAGGCATCAGCTCTGTATGGATCCAAGGCTTTCACATATGTGACACAAATCTTTCACTTTATCTGTAGAAATCTTTGGGTGTAGGGGTTGGTTGTTCACCCTGCATGTTAAGAACTTTGTGTTAGAGTTTAGCTAGTCAAAGTTGTACTTTTTCCTCTCTCTTTTAAAGAGCTACCCAGTGATAAGTGATGTTGGATGTGTCTGTCAACTGACAATGGCTGGATCTGTAGCTCAAGAACTAAACCAGCAGGGAAGCCGTCATGTTATTAGCAAATTTGCAGACGACACCAAGTTGGGAGGGAGTGTCGACCTGCCGGAAGGCAGGAGGGCTCTGCAGAGGGATCTGGATAGACTGCAGAGATGGGCTGACTCCAATGGGATGAAGTTCAACAAGGCCAAGTGCCGGGTCCTGCACTTTGGCCACAACAACCCCCTGCAGCGCTACAGGCTGGGCACAGAGTGGCTGGAGAGCAGCCAGACAGAAAGGGACCTGGGGGTGCTGATCGACAGGAGGCTGAACATGAGCCAGCAGTGTGCCCAGGTGGCCAAGAAGGCCAATGGCATCCTGGCGTGTGTCAGGAACAGTGTGGCAGCAGGAGCAGGGAAGTGATCCTTCCCCTGTACTCAGCACTCGTAAGGTCACACCTGGAGTGCTGTGTTCAGTTCTGGGCCCCTCAGTTCAGGAAAGACACTGAGGTGCTGGAGCGGGTCCAGAGAAGAGCAACGAGGCTGGTGAAGGGACTTGAGCACAAGTCCTATGAGGAGAGGCTGAGGGAGCTGGGGTTGTTTAGTCTGGAGAAGAGGAGGCTCAGGGGTGACCTCTTCACTCTCTGCAACTACCTGAAAGGAGGTTGTAGCCAGGTGGGGGTCGGTCTCTTCTCCCAGGCAATCAGCAATAGGACAAGAGGGCACGGGCTTAAGCTCTGCCAGGGTAGGTTTAGGTTGGATATTAGAAAGAAGTTCTTTACAGAGACAGTGATCAAGCATTGGAATGGGCTGCCCAGAGAGGTGGTGGATTCACTGTCCCTGGAGGATTTTAAGACGAGGCTGGATGTGGCACTGAGTGCCATGGTCTAGTAATCACAGTGGGGTTGGATCACGGGTTGGACTTGATGATCTTGGAGGTCTCTTCCAACCCAGTTAATTCTATGATTCTTGGATCTGTCTGCAAGCTAAAGAAGGGCAAAGATTTCTATTGTGAAAAGGATTGCAAACAAGAGGGTTTGACTGACTTTGTCTGGAAGTCAATGCTTGAGAAAGCAGATGTCTGACTTCAAATCTCGTAGTGCAGACATGTTTTCTCGTCTGTCCATTGAGTAGGACTTTGCCTGGATTCTGACTTACACCTTGTGTGAATTAAAGTTATGTTGCTCATGGGTTGAAGACTTGGCTGAGAAGGTCATAGAGCGGAGATCCAAGTGAAGCTGCCCTTGGATGGAGCTTTCCTACAGTTTAATCATTGCTCTCTAAGCAGGTTGGATGGGATGTCTCAGTCTTCCTTTGTGTCATGGACAGTGACATGGCTACTGTTCAATGGAATGTGTTACACAGAGGTGTCAGGTGGAGTTCTAAGAGGTGTGCTGAAGTGTCCTTGTAGCATTGTGTTCATCTAGGTTTTAGACAAAGCTCATAATTGTTGGTGGGTCTGAGAGTGAAGTGTTATTCTTACTGAAAATAAAGAACTTAATGTGGCATTTTACAGCTGTTTGCTCCGTGAGTAACAGCGCCTGGGCTAGATATAAACTTTGTAAAACTGATGTGAGTTTTGGGGGTTGTGGGGGGTCCTCCTTTCTTCCTGAAAGGAGCAGTAAATGTTGACTGCTTTGAGCCTTCCCAGTGCACGGGGAGGTTTTTCTCTGCACAGTAGGCCCCCCGTGGAAGAAGCAGGAAGCCCAGTGCTGAAGACACAGTTTTTGTGGTTTTGGCTTTTTTTTTTTTTAACTTGGTGTGTTTGAAAGCTAGACAATTGTGTAATTTTGATTCAAAGGATGGGTTTATGGGGGCAGCTACCATGTGGTTCTTTCTTCACTGATTCTCTCTGCCAAGTGTTGAGCTGTGTTATCCCTACACGATGGGCTGATAGAGGTCACAGAAAACAAATAGTTTGTTTAACTTTCAACTGAAGAAACAGGCTGTAGCAATGATTTTTCTTTTAATGAATCCTGATTTGCTGTAAGGATAATTTAGGAAAATTGTTGTATGGGGGCTGTGTCTGCCTCGGTGTTCAGACCACGTTTTTTGAGCTTGAAACTTAAGTGTGAGAAAGTCTCGAAAACAGACCTGTTGATACACAATACCAAGCCATCAGAAAACTACTTGCTTCGTTGTATCTGGTAACAGAAGATGTGTGTTTTGACTTTAGGTAAGCTGTTGAGGATATCCCTCCTCTTCCCACTGCCCTTTGAATTGCAATGCAAGCAATGAATGGTACAAAATATCGAAACTCTGAAGCTTTACAAAGAAGAGAAATGGGGTTTTTTTCTGCATTTCAATGGGGAGTGAAGAATTTAAAAGCCCCCAAACCCCTTATGTGAATTTGTCATTTTTCTTCACTTATTGAAAAGTTTTTAACAAAATGAGACTGATTGACTTGTGATGTGTGCTGTATGACATCACTGATTTTGAAAATGCAGGGGTTGCTGAGTTGTTTCTATTTCAGTGTCTGTCCCTGTTCTGCTTTCAAAGTGTTGAATATGAAAATCTGTGTTACATTAAAAAGTAAAAGTGACTGTGTAATTCATTAATCTTTAAACATTTCCAAATTTTTCCAGATAATTGAATAACCTCTCTGAGTATTTATGTGATATAAAATTTCATAAAACTACATTAAACGGATTGACATTTATGTAGGAAAAGAGTTAGAGTTTCACCATCCATTTTTGTGTTACTGTGTGCTTAATTGCTTTGTAACTGGGAGAACTAAGGTGGCTACGTTATGTTTTGTAAAGAAAGAGCTTTTACATATTAATGTAGCCTCACTAGAGGAAATAAGCAAAAATCAATGGCCAATAAAGAAACTTAAGGAATCTTATGGAACTTCAAAAAACCTCATTTTGTAAAGGAGGTGCTTAGTTAGATATGAGGTTACAGTTGTTTTTTTGACCACGCTGATTCCTTTTCATGCCTTTAATCCTACTTTGCATTTGTCAGCTGGAATGATACTTATTGGACAAAATTGGTGTAAGTAAAGGCTTCAAGGTGCTGAAGTTCATTGGAATACACTCCTAATAGAAAACAGCTGATGCTTTCATTAGGCATGTGATGTTTATTAGGAAATGAGATAGCATCTTCCTGCTCTTTCACAAGGAAAGCAAGAAATAAGTTGCCCAGATGGCATTTTTAGTAGTACAATTTGCTGCTGTCATGACAGTATAGGCTGACTGAAACTTTTTTCGTCATGAAGATTTCAATCTCATATAAAATTTTTCTTCAGTCCATGTAAAAATAGTAGTGTAATATGCCAAATGGGTGTTTAGATAAGAATAATGTTTACCTGCTGTATAGGAGAAGATGGGAGGATTAAGTGGTGAGTGTTTGTAAGATACTGTGAAGATGGAGCTTTCTGGATAAATGCCAAGCAAGACACTCCAAATATGTGACACAAAGCCTTCAAAGTACATTGCCTTTTCTTCTGGCCATTGCTTCTTAAAAATCATTGCCAACAAAATAGTTGAATTACATTGCTTGATTTCAATTTCAGTGTCAAGATGCTAGTTTAAAATGGATTTCTGAATTAATGCTTTTTGAAAACTCAAGTGTTTTAATATTTCTGAAAGATAGTAATAGAATGCTTTTATCCTTTAGAATAATGGTGGCTACTTTAGAAGACAATTTTGCAAATTATCTTGGCAGTTCTGCCCATCTTATTTAGAATCTTCTTGAGGCTTGGATGTGTTGGTGTGTTTATTTAAAAACAGAACAAGTTTCCGTTATCTTGGATTGCGTAGAAAATTGTGTGGTCAGTGAGATTTATTTAGCTTGTCCAAAGACTTATCTGAATGTTTGCTCATGTGTTAATAAAATGATATAATAGCTTGATGGGTTTGATTGCCTCCTAATTCAGTGGTTATGTGCTTAGACCAGAGCCCCAAGCTGGCTGTCAGAAAACCTTGGGTGAGTGCCAGCACATGTGCAGGAAGTGGTGTGCTTCCATTTGCTACTTTCCCGTTGTCCTGTCACGCACATCCCTGAGCTCCCCATTCTCTTGCTCTGAAAACTTGTCCTCATCCTCCTTTATTCCCACCAGCCACAGAGCTGCCCTTTCCTACCTTGCCCTCTCTGGCAGGAGCTGCGTCCTTGTGCTGTTCCATGTCTTGGAGCCACCTCTGTAAAGCAACAAGGTGTGATGGGCAGCCACTGCCTGCCTTGGTGGCGTGTCCCGGGCTCCAGGACAGTTATTCCTGCCCCTACTGCCAAGGCTCTGGTCATCAGCTCTGGTGGGAGTCCCCACTGTGCTGGGGCAACTGCTGACTAAACTGGTAATAAATACCAGTCTGGAGATACATGCTTACACCCGGGCAAGTATCTCCAGACAGAAGCACTACAAATGTTATTTTTTATTCTTCTTATGCTCTGCTACTTTTCACTGTTCACCTTTTGATTGTGATATCTCCTCTGGGTGTCCTATACTTTTTTCTGTAGAGCACAATTAATATCACACAGTGCTGTCGTAAAACTAACATTGAGTTGTGATCAAGGTTGAAAATGAATGGGTTTACTGAGCATACATAATGAATTGTTACTTAAGAGTTTTTCCTCTTCTGTTTCTCCCCTTATTTCTCATAAAATGAAGGACCTTTTTGTTTCAGAAAAGCATTCAGGCACTAGCAAAGCCTCAGTTGCTGTAATGAGCGTTCACTCAAGATGGTTGTGCTTGCTCTTTCTAGAGCAGTAGTATTGGTGGCATAGATAAGGGTGATTGCTACAGATTTGCATTCAATTTATCTCATAGCCCATACAGAAAATGCAGATTTGTGAATGTGGAGTTTTTCCACCACAGTTACTAACTCATTAAAACACAACAGTCCCTTAAAAAAAAATTTAATATTTGGCCAAATATTTTCTCTCCTTTTTTTTTATCCTTGAATTTAGCAATTAAAATGGAGTTGAATTAAGTCTTTTGCCTTGCTTTTGTTTTTGTGGTCTTACAACTGACTATGACTCTTGGATTTTTGCCTATTTTTAGGTGATTTTTTTCCCCATCCAGCTACTTACAGGCCCTGCTCTGCTTAGCTTCCAAGTTTAGAGGAGATCAGGTGTTTTCAGCCCAGTATAGCAAAAGTGCATAAAATACAGTACTGTTTTGTAACCCTGACTTGATATTTCAGAGGAGGAAATTAATATTATTGAGGAAGGCAATATTTACTTTTAATTTTTTTTTCTCCCTGAATAGGAGAATTGTTGAGTTACTTAACTTGTGCATTTGTCTTGGGAGAAGTGTGTGTGTGAGGTGGTTGGATATAGATAAAAATCTGCAAGTATTTGTATGCATATGTGGCACATAGTTTAGCTTAAGAAATATATTTCAGCAGTATCTGAAAGCTTTTTCAGATAAAACATTGCCTGTGCTGGAATTAATTGTGAATTCTTATTTCTCTTTGCCCATCCTTTTTATTTGTGTTTTTTAACCAGAACAAGTTGTTTGTGGTATTACTTATATTTGTATCTTCACAATTGGAATTGTTATCAATAGATGAAGTTATTGTGATTCATAGTTTTTTAGACAATTAATTGAGATTGTGTGTGTGGAGGGGAACGAATTAATCTGTTGTCTCCATAATTCTCTGTGCTAAATTAAATTAAATAAATCAATTTTCCTTCTTTTCAAATGCATATGCTGGCTCCTTGAACTAGCATCTGCTAACTTGGGTTAGTCATTGAAGATACTGTCTGAAGCATACATGTGGTTTGGCAAAGTTAATATGTATAGAAAAACCCAAATTTTTTGTGCTGTGAAGTGTATAGCACTTGTTCAGTACGCATACTACCACATGGTAGCACTTCAAAAGAGACAAATTACTGCCTTAAAAATACTATCCACATTAGTAGTGGTGCTATAAAAGGGATATTTTTCAATATAGCTGTTTTTCAATATAGTTTGACCAGATTAACCAAAATTTGCCACGTTCATGTTGCCAGTTAAATGCAGAGAAGTGTTAGTGCAGAGGCTGGGTGCTGGCTCTTCTGATGGACTGAGTAAATTTTAGGCAGTTTTAGTTGGTCTGTCTTCTGGGTGCTCAACATTCTGCAAGGAAACAATATCCATCTTCAGTTTTGAGGAGGCTGTTGAGGGTGAGGGAGCAGTAAAGGTCCACCTTGTTCTTGAACCAGTGACTTGCCCTCGCGAAGGCACGTGCAACTTTTGCTGTTCAGGCACATAGTGAAAGGACAAATTCGTGCAGTGTGAGTCAAGACAAGCATTTAATTGTGAAATGCAGACTGAAGGCTACGCAGATATGGCACAGAGTTGGTTATTGCCTACTTCGTGCGGGGTCCACTGCAGTGAGCTGGGTGAGGAGCAGCGTAAAAACAGCCAGTCTGTGGTTCTTAATACTGGGTACAAAGTTGTTCCACTTTGGTGGGCCTTGGCTTTTTAGGAGGCATGTTGGTTGCTACTCTTAAAACCAGATTTCTTAGGGTGTATCAACTTAAAGTATGTTTTGGAAATTAAGGCCTTGAGCATCTGAGGTGTCATCAAATGTATTGCCTCCAGGCCACCTTTGATCAGGGTCTCACATGTCATAATGTTTACTGGCAGTCTGAATGTGCCTGTTCTGAAATGCATCTCCTCTGATGGTAATGGTAACTATTTTAAGACTAAATTTCAGCAACATGCACATGTGTATGTGACCCCATGAGAGGGAAATTCTAATGAATTGTTTGTAAAGGAACAGTTTTGCGATAAGTAAACGTGCATCATGTATCAGGTTGCTGCAAGAATGCTTGTTTTGGAAGTGTTTTAGGAATAAGCTCTTACTTCAAGAAGGATGCGAATTTGCCAGTTGTTGTAAAACTCCAGAGCCTTAGATTTGTTTGCATTTTAAAATAATCATATGGACCTTTTTTCAGTGCCTCAGCCAATTTGACCTATTCTTAAGTTGTGTTTTCAAGTATATGCAAGGATATTTTAAGGTATAGAAAACATGGCTGAATTGTCCCGGTGTTGAACGAGTCATCACGTCAGTGCTCACTTCTTGGCCTTGTATCTGATAGATGATATAATTTTCTTGGGTTTTGTTGGTAACATAGGGTATATATCTCCTACATGTTAAAGCTCAGACAAAGTTACTAATGTTGCCAGTACTTTTTAGAAAAGACAAATGTCTTTGTTATTTTAGTATTTTCTTTAATCTTTTACATTTATTAAAACAAATTGAGTTCAGGGGGAAAAACACCCACCAATCTACTGTAATAATGTTTACTGTCAAGGTTTTTCAGTCGAGGCGTTTTGGTAATACAAGTACAAGTCAGTCATATTCAAGCAAAATACCCATATTGTACAGTTTTGCACTTTTTCTGCTTTAAACAAATTGTAGTAACACTTTCTACTTCATTATTCCCCCCCCCCCATTTGTTTGCAAACTAACAAAATCACCCTTTTAGAGGGAAGAATGTGTGTTTTTTTTAATAATAGCAAAAGAGAATCTTCTGTTAAAAACATCCACCCCAGGAAGGTGCTCAGGAGATGTGTGATGGCTCAGGAGACAAAGATTGTGCATTCTCAATGCAAGCAGCACCACTGAGAAGTGCAAACACAACTGGGGGCTTTCCTCCTCATGAGGACACTCCTGAACAAATACTTTGCTTTAAGATGTAGGTACACTGTTTAAATGTGGGGGAAGAGGGGTAAGCATCCTAGTCTGGTTGTTCCCCTGCCCTTTTCTTTGTTTACCTCAGTTCTGGGCACTCTCAGACTAAGTGACACTTTTTAGTGGCAACTTTGCTGTGTGACTTGGGAAGGACTGTGACATGAAACAGTGAATTCATTAGAAAAAGTACATGACTGTCCCAAATCCTTGTGGATTGAGGACTGGGTAAAAGGACGAGTGAGCTCTTGTCCAGTCTGTGCTAAACTTCTAGGTTGAAAGATGATGTTCTGCAGATTGGGCACATGATGTAAAGAAACAGTGGTAAGGATATCAACAAAAGCAGCTTGGGGGCTGTTATCCATTTGTGCAAGTTGGCGACTTGTTGGAGCTATCTAGCTACCAATAGATGTTATAAAATATATATGTTTGGTTATAAGAGTTTCCATTTCTCCCTGGTGGCGACTGCATCATGTTTTAATTTCTGCAGTTGTTTTCCTAAGGCAAAGATGTTAGCTATTGATGCTTTATTGGTTCTTTGACATTTTTTCCACTATTGCCTTCATTATCATCTAACTGCTAACAGTCATGACAGGAGGAATTGCTGACTTGAAATCTGGATGGTTTTCATTGAGTCCTCTTTCTTCTGGACAGTATCTCTTACATCGTGCTCAGTTACATGTTGGTGGTTGTGCTCTGTTTAAGAAAAGAAGTTATCCTGGAACTTGGTTACCACTTACCTCTCAGATGAACACTTTTAAGAGCATGATATACCTTTATTCGACTCTGTAAAAGATCTGGAGGTTTTCTTAGGGTATTCCCCGCTCTTCAATATTGCACTTCTCAAGGGAAGAATTACCTGAATGTGTCAACCACATGATTTCATAGGAATCTGTATCTAAGTATCTTTTTCCCGTCATTACATGACCACCTCTACTTTGGCAATGTCCACAATTAAAAGAGGAATGCAATATGCAGTCTAGCTCAGCTATCTAAAAGTTCACATTTCATTTCATTCTTACAAAATCTTATATCTCTCTCAGCTGCTTCTGAAAATCCTTTCTAGTGTTTCCTCTCTATGGTGTCATTTGTCTAGAAAGGATCTAACCATATTTTCATTTTTTAACATGTTGTAGCAAGTCATGTGAAAAACAAGTCTTGCTTTCCACACAGATAATACCTTTGAAAAGCTTATTTTAACCAAAATAATTAATTCTAGCTACATTTAATAACTGGATCATATGCTTTGTCAATTAAAAATTGTGGTCAGACCAGAAGTCTTTTAGTTAGTTTTGGGGAGGTTTATGTTCTGAGGTCTGCCCCCCCCCAAAAATCCAGCAAAAACCTTTTAAGTTTAAGGACTGAGCTTCTTTGACAAGCTGTCTTAGCTTTGCTTTTGAGAGAAATGCTGAGATGCTGAAGCATCAGGGCCACTGGGTGAGAAGCTTCAGACTGGCCACTGTTTCTAGAAGTTGTGCAGTGAACTTTCTTTGACCTGGCAGGCGGAAGGTTTTCATTCTGACTTTGAAATAGCAGTTAGATCAGTTCTGCAGGCTCTCCTGAAGAGTTTGGTGGCATCTCTAGATGGGCCTTGCTTTAGAAGCAGGCACATGGTGCAGGCCTTTGCTTTGCTGGCTGAGTATTAGAGAATTTCAGATCGAGGCCTGGTTGGGTTTGCTGTAATAGTTTTTTGGATGTTGTATTATTGTGGTGCCCTGAATGAAACACTAATTGCAAGCCATTTCTATTAAGATACTATGAAGTAGAATGCAATCAGAAGTCTGCAAGGGTTTATATAAGTGTTTTTAAGTGTTACTTTAAAAATACAGTCAGTCAGATATGGCAGCTTAAGGAAAAGGGCCAGAGACTGCAGAATGCAGTTTGTGCTGTAAGGGTGGGTGATAAGTTGGAAAAATATTTGTCCAGTCTTTAAAAATGTCTCCTAGTATCTTTAATATGTTTGGATTTTTTTTTCCTTTTGAAAGAGTATGAAGTGGGGTCTGAAAATGTGGCACATTCTGCCCCTAATGAATTTGTGTTGCTTTTTCATAATGAATATCATGTTTTCATCTGCGTAAGGAGAAGCCTTAAAAAAATTAACAAAAATGAATGCATAAGGGGTGTGTGTTTTATCTTTGTAGTTTTTGCAGCTGCAGACAAAACTGAAGGATTGTGTGGTGGTGTTGCATTTGATTTCCTGTTGGTTGGCTCTGAGCATTGGTTCATCTAATAATCACACTGAAATCTGTTTCCTTAAATTTAACCAGCAGGCACTATGTCTGTCTGTTTAAAAGGTCTGATAAGTGATAAGGTATGTTTTTCTGCCCAGTGGGATTATGTTAAATATTCCTGCATAGAATTCTGTTCCATAAAGGTGATTTGTTTGAATGAAGCATTTAGTAGAAATAAAATTTATATGTTGATACAATGAAACATTACAGCCTGACAAAAAAGATGTTGTCAACTTTTTAAAGTAACTCACTGTATACAGATGTGTGTGTATTATATACAATAAAATGTACATACCTCTGTTCTTTGCATTTATATATATATAAAAAGAAGAAACAGTGTTGAAAACGAGAAGATAAATGCAGTCAAAACTATCTGACAGCTATAGCTGGTCCCCCAAACTCTTAACATAAATGTAGTTTTTTGTTGTGAAAAAGACACACATAGTTTATAATCTCTTTCTTATACTCATGAAATAATTCTTCTTTTGATACCACAAGTTACCTAGTTCCAGTCAGTATTGCAAAATTAAATCACAATATGTCTTTGTTACTAATTGATAAAATGTTACTGCTTAATGAAACCCAGTATCTTTTTTTTTTTATGAATGTGCAAGGTAATGCACACTGTAAATGACACGTAACAGTTTGTTGATCACTTTAGCAATTAAATGCAGCTGAAAAAAGTCTGCTTACTCAGGCTGGTCTTACTGTCATTCTCTGAGGAAGCTCTGGATTTTAATGAAGACAGTCCAGCGGTGACTAAACAAATCTGTGGGCAGCTGCAAAAATGAAAATAAAATAAAATACAATTTACTCATTTAATATCAAGCTTTCTCTCTAAATAGTACAAATTGTGTAAGTTTCCTTTTTAAACATACTTTTTATTTAATCTAGTTCAATACCAGATGGAAATGATGCGAAGCCTCCGCCACGTAAACATTGATCATCTTCACGTTGGCTGGTACCAGTCCACGTACTATGGCTCTTTTGTCACTCGTGCCCTCCTGGACTCCCAGTTCAGCTACCAGCACGCAATTGAGGAGTCTGTAGTTCTCATTTACGGTTAGTATGAGGTTTCCTTTATTATTCTTTTCCCCTCTTAATATTATTACTACTATTTTTGTATTCTGTCTTTTGCCTGTAAGAGTAGCCTGGCAGGCCTTTTCGAGTAAATACCAACCCTGTGTCTACGGCAGCCTCAGCAGCAGCTAAGTCTAGACAGGGTTTCCTTCTTTCTGTTTATTTTTCTTGCTATCAGAGCCCTGATGTGTACGTTTTGGAATGCTGGAGTAGCTGCTTCATTTTTATTCCTTCATCTCCCCTCCCTCATGGAAGGGGCTGGTGGAACCCGACCAGATGTCTAACAAACCCCGCTTGCTAGCGTGTCTGGCTCTGTACGTGACTGACCAATCATCGCACGAATTGCCAAGTTTTTTTTATACCTCTGACAGAAGCATACAAAACCTGGACTGTTTCTTAGCACAAAGATTTTTTTCTTTTCTGCCTATTTAATGGTGTTTCCTCAAGCTCTCCAGACCAGATGTTCTGTGCTGTATCAGAACCGTAGGCAATTTAACAGCTTTATAGCCTCCCCCTCCCCAAACACTCACAGTTTGCCATATCTGGCAGACTTGCATATAGTTTCCAGCTGAGAAGTAAATGTAACGTCCTGAGTATCTGTCAGAAAAAATACTAATGAATACGATCAATCTTATGAGCTGCCCCAAAATTGTTTCAGTATGTTAACAATTGGATTACAGTAAAGAACAAGTTGTTAAAGTATACTTATATTGGCTGGAAACATTGCATCATCAGACCTTGATGAATTTTCCACTTGTTTCAGTCTATTTTGGTTTTCATTTTATCACCGATTGCTAAAAGTTTTACTGTGTTAAGTTTCAGACAACATGAATGTTAACACAGCTTTTATTCTCACGTTGGCATGCTTCAGCCGTTATCATGCTGCAAGTGTTAAGCTTCTTTGTCCAAGGAATGTAACAGTTTGTTTAGAAAATTTCCCCTAAATTCAGCTGAGTATGTCAAGGCAAAACGAATCTTTTTATATACCAGTTACATTGTCATGCACGAAACAGCATGGCAACTTGATCTGAATTAGCTTATTGCTACTCTAAAATGACATTTTTCTGTATAATATGTAGTTTACTGAATATTTTAATTTACTGCATAATAACTGGAAGGAAAAATCTTTATTTAAATGAGGTCACTGCTACGTAAGTTCTGTGGACAATTCACATGAAAGAAAAGAAAATGTGAATTGGATCTTTAAAGTCTAAATAATGAGAGTAAAATGGGTCTAGATCCCCCCCATGTTCTCCAACTTAAGTTTACTAATTCACTTCACTGTATTTCGTTGGATGTGTTTTACATTGCAGTACAATAGGATTGCCTCTGCTGTAGTGTCTTTTCTGTGTTCATTGTCTTAATTTTTGTTAATAGGACTACTGAGTTATTTTCCTCCTGTTTATGTCACTCAGATATTTAAAAATAAAAAAGGCAGTCTGGGTTTGTTAATGTTCCTGATATTATGTTTCCTCCACTTTTAATGAACAGATCCCATTAAGACTGCCCAAGGGTCTTTGTCACTGAAGGCCTATAGGCTGACTCCCAAACTGATGGAAGTTTGCAAAGAAAAAGACTTCTCCCCAGAAGCGTAAGTAACTTCAAAGACTGCTTTCTCAGAGGGTTTGCTCAATTTGGGGTGCAGAATAGTACATGCAATAATGAAACACTGTATTTTAAAATCTCGTGTAACAGTATGCGCTGGGAAAAATGGATCTGTATTGGTAGTGATGGATGAGCACTGATATAGGGGGCTGAGAGGGCGTGAAAGTCTGTCTTTAGGCATCAGGGTAAGTGGTGGAACTTGAACTGATTTTGGGGCTAGTCAATTGATGTGTTGGAAGGACCATGGAGAAGATAGTTGTATCTGGGAACAGAGCCAAAAACAGGCAAAAAGAAATGGAGGAAGGGAAATAGGTGGTCCATCTTAAACATCTTTTTTTTTTTTTTTTTTCCCCAGAAGGAAAATAGAACAGGTATTCCAGAATAGCTGTTGCTGTGTATTTATTCCAAATTACCTCCATGTGGACACAATCTTCTGGAGCAAAGTAGGATAATTACTCAGTTTCAAAAGATGAGCCGCTTTTTACAGATGTAGGCCTTAGCTGGCATCCTTTTCCTCCAACAGCTTGGTGTTCAACAGCAAAAGCACAAACATTTGTTAAAATAACTTCATTGAGGAAAAACATAATCATTTTGTTGCTTGGTGTCTAAACGTGTCCATGATAAACAAACAAATCTGTGATTAGTAAAAAAAAAAAAAAAAAAAAAAAAAAAAAAAAAAAAAAAAAAAAAAAAAAAAAAAAAAAAAAAAAAAGGGGGGGGCAAAATCCAAAACATTTTATTCCAAAATCCAGTATGAATACAGGGGAGTTAAGGCTGTATTTCCTTAGAAACTTGTAGATCGTGCTTTTATTTCCAGATTTTATGAAAGGTATTACTGTCTGCTTTATTATAAAACAAAGGCAATAGTTTTTTATGTGCATATTGTAAAAAAAATACACACTGGAAGTTTGTATTTACTATCACCATAGAATTTAATTATTCCAAAACATAGGCTATTTTGTGAATCTAATTTTTTGGTCAGTAAAAATTTTAATTATTCAGCTATTGAAGAAATTGTGTTTCATTGTAGTAGTTAAGATTTTAAATATGTTTTAGTGTCACGTGGTAACTAACTGTTCACTTTTATTTAAAAAACCCTGATGGCAGGGAAATCAGTAAAATATTTTGGAAGGGGCAGAGTTAATCCTGTCAGTACAGTCTGTTGCTGGAGGCTTTTTTCATGTAGGTAATGTATTAACAAGCAAGGCAGCTGCTTGACTTGTGAGAGTTTTTCCTAGAGCAGCTTTTCCTAGTCTTCGTAAGCGTGAGGTTTTGCCGTGCAAATGCGCTCTTACCAAAACTTCACTCATGTTAGATTGTGGAACTGTGACAATCAAGAGTTTTTACAAAATTGCCAATTGTTGGAGCAGCAACTCAACGAAGAGAATAAGAGAGGTACTGGTTATATTAGTAAATATTCTTTAACTTTTTCTCACAGCTTGAAAAAAGCAAATATTGCATATGAAAACATGTTTGAAGAAGTGCCCATTGTAATTAAGAATTCATACTTGATCAATGTGATGCTGTGGGAACTGGAAAAGAAATCTGGAGTAGCCGATAGACATGAATTGCTCAGTCTGGCTAGCAGGTAAGTACTTGTTACAGTAATGGATGTACTTTTATTCGCTTTCCCAAACCACAGTTGAACACCTTGGGTGAAATCCCAGTCTCATTACAGTCCATGCAAGCTTTGCCTTGACTTTTAATGGGGTTAACACTTTACCATTCATGTTCTTTTGCTGAAGGAAAATTGCATGGTGAAACTGCAGCGTTAGATTCAAGGACTAAATTCAGGCTGTAATCCACATATGTCTGCACTGCTTGTGGTGTGGATTTCTTCAAAAAAATGTGGGCACTCAGAAAATTTAGGCAAATAGATCTGTATATAAAAGCTAGTTGTTAAATATTCCTTAAGTAATTATATGAATTATTTTAATAAAAAAGAAATTGCAGTTGTTTTACTTTGGCAGTAGGATCAATTTGAAAATAAAATAAAATAATAAAGGCTCTGAGAAACTGACAAAAATGCTCAGACCGATTGTCATGACAGCCAGCATTCATAATTTCAGAAATTGTTTGAGTTTCTAAAATGATCTTCTCATAATTTTAAGAGTAACATTTTGTTCTTGTAGCACTTTGCCCTGAAAATACACTTTTGATTACAAAGTGGGCATGACTTCTAGCACTATGATCAAAAATTTGGTGGTGCTTAAATCTTACACAACACAGTACAGTTAATTGGATTATTGTTGGGCTGCCCAAAACAACCAGATACACAAAATGATGCAGTATCTTGTTGTATGTAGAAACTGGGGTTTTAGGGTATAACACTTTACTTTTACATCAAGTTGTTGTCTGCCAAGTTTCTTATCCTAGTGGCCTCTTTCTCCTTTTTTCTGATGCCTGCCCTCTCTCCCCCCATATAGGATTGAAGTTAATGATCCATATTTTTTGTGGAAATTTTCCACTCTCGCTACTTGAACTTATGTGGAGGTATTGAGGGGTCTGATAGCTTTTAGAGAAAGTTATCAAGAGAAAACAGGTATAGGGTTGAACTCAGCTGGGGAATTTACAAATGTCACAAGTGATACTTAGTCAGTAATTCTGTCCAGTAAAGTTGTGACTTTGCACATTGGAATTAATGGAGTGAAGAATTTTTGCCGAGATGTTCAGTCTGTTTGACTCCACAGGCTTTTTGTCAGGCTCTTTCTTTCCTCGGTCAAAGATCACAAACCTTACCCGATCTGAGGATAGGGTGGACACTGGATGTAGGAGATGACAGTGATTTGATTCCTTGTGAGCTCTATCACTTTACTGTGAAAAAGAGGACCATGCTGAGGACACAGCAGTTTTCCAGGTGGCCTGACAGTCCTTGGTTGTTTCTATGGGTTTGCTCCTGTATAAAGGGCTGGGACTACCCAGCACCATGGATCCTGGCAATGGCTGTTGGTCACACAATACAGTTCTGGAAATGGAAAGTAATTTGAACAGATCACGAACCACACCTGAAGTTTTTCATCAGCTTTACATCTCACGTAGTAACTGTTTGGTACCAGTGCCCTGGCTCAAGATCAAAGATAAGAACTGTACAAATTGTTTTCTGTTCTGGAGTGATGGTGTTAAAAGCCTGGTGCAAGACAGGCTTTTGTGTTGGTCCCCATATCAGTAAAGGCGACGAGAAGTGAACAAAAGAAACATGACCCCAAAATTAAAAACAGGCTTTCCTGGCTCACCTGGTCTGTTTGAGGAACTTTAGGTACTTAGTTTGGTTTGAAGGAGAGAAGGTTTTGGAAATTACCCCAGTAGGTTGTTTGGAGGTTTTTGTGTGTGTCCTTTTTAAAATATTTGCTAGTTGCTTTTAGGGAGTCTTTCTTCTGTGCCTTTTGCAACTGGACTTGTCTATCTCGCATTGGCCTTTTTAGCCATCAGCGCGCTTGTAGCAGGCGTGGGTAGAGCCCTTCCCAAATCTTCGTTCACAAAGCCCAGCCATGCATGCAGAGCTGCTTTTAGTTACCATGCAGGTTACGTTCAGTGATATCTTACGTTGCTATAACTCAGCAGCTGGCAAATTAAAATATTTTAGTGCTTGTTTATTCAAGATAGAGTGACTTGTACTGCTTGCTGAAATATTTAACTAGTTTTTGCTTGAATTCAGCTGTGAAGGTTACTCTGTCGAATATATTGCCTGAACTAGGGAAGTTCAAACCCCTGTATTCTGGATTTTTTTTTTTTCATTTTTCCATATTTTTTTTCCAATTTCCATATTTTTGTCTTTCAGGAGCTGTGGCTAAAACATTTCAGATAGCAACTTTTAATTTTGGTGCCTGTCTTCTTTGCAGTTTGTCTTTGTCAGTTTGAACTTTGTCAGTTCTTTGTCTTAACTTTGCAGTTGTTGCTGTCATTGACAGTAACTTCAAGGCTTGGCCTTGTTTTTTCGGTTTTTTTCTTCATTTGTTTTGTTTGGGGGTTTTTTGTTGTCATTTTTTTTCCTTGGAGTTTGGGGTTGGTGGGGTTTTTTTGATGGTTTGGGGGATTTTTTTTCTTGGTTCTTTATGAGCATCCCAGAACCTTTTGTAATCTTCTGAAGCAGTAGTTTTGGCAATAAAATTATTTACCCATAATTCCTCTCCTCTGGAGAGTTTGCTTCATCACATGTTCAGCCACCCACCTTGTCTGAGTTTGAAGCTCTACCTATTTGAGGTACTTTACCTGCACCTTTTGAAATACATTTATGATCGTATATAGTGGTTTACTTTTTTTGGGACAAAAATTTGTGTTTCTTTTGTGAAATCTGAATTGACTCTAACATTCCAGGCAAAGAAGTTGAAGGCAGACTAGCACAAGGCTAGCAAGTAGTAGCAAGTAAAGGCCTTTTCATTTGCTCAAACTGTTACCCTCCTGCTACCCTTAAGGACCAAAATGTCTTGAAGACCTTGGAGCACTGCCAGTCTTTTGATAGAAACTCAAAAATTAAAGTCCCGTCAGATAATGTTCCAGATCTTCAGAGAAATAATTACAACCAACTTTCTCATTCTCATCCATCTCTTCCTTATTCTATTGATGATCTAGTTTAAATTAAAAAAAGCTTTTTTGTGGTCTAGCTTCATAATAGGGTTGTTCTATAATATCTCAATTTGTCTCAAGCAATTTTTCTAATAGTGTGCGTCAGTAGAAGCAAACATGTGCTGAACATTTACTGCACTAACATCTACTTGGCAGATATATTTTTCAAACATTAGATGCAGTATTTTTGCAAAAGTGACAATAAGGAGGGTTACATTGGCTTTTGAAAACAATATTAACCTTTATACGTTGTACTGATTATTCGAAAACCTCAATGTGCTTAGCAGATTATTAAGATAATTATGGAACTCTCTAATTTGCAGAGGGGGAACCTGACACAGAGAGGGTAAATGTGTTGCCCAAAGGCACACATCAAAGTCAGGGTAGAAAACAGAATGGAGCTCAAGACTCCTGACTTACATATCTCATTCAGGCAAAATCCTCTTAAATAGCACAGGTTGAACTCAGGCTGAAATGCTGAGATGTAAACAGGTTCTGCTAAGTGGTGGTAATGTTCTTAAGAATGTTCTTTTTTAATCAAAAAGATGTGCTTTGCCCAGCAGTACCTTTCTAATCCACCCAAAGCTGTTCCCATCAGGAGGAAAAACTCTGTACAAGGTGGCACCTTTCCCAAAAAGCAGTGACTTGGAGAGGGGCCTCAGTAGAGCTGATGGAAAGTGGAAAAAATGAGCAACAGATAGAGCATTTTCTTACGCTTCCTCTTGCTGCTCCTTGTTCTTGTCTTCTTTAGCCATGGTTCAAGCAAAATAAAATCAAATAAGGGAGGGGGTCTAAAAATGGCAATTGTAGGCAAGTTAAGGGGGGCATCTTTTTTGGACATCTCCAGCTTCAGAATTGTTATACTCAAAATTTGGTGCCTTGGTTACAGCATCATGACTCAGATGTTGGAGGGAGCTGAGACACTCAGGCTCCTGGGCAAGTGTGGGTGCGTGGGCTTCTCCAAAAGTGTGAGCTGAGGCTTGTGAGCTGTGTGTGGAAACAGCTAAAACTAATGAGCAGGACATGGGCAGCTGAGAATGATGTGAATTGCTGCTGCTCTTTGAAGTTTGGGTGTCTCACTTGAGGCTTCATTTTGGGTGTTTCAGACCTTTAGCAAGTGTGACTGGAGTCCTTTTCTGATTAAAGATGCTGAAGTAAATGTGGGCTTCATGTGTATTCCCATTATGAATCCTACAGAAGTGGAGCCAGTTTGAGGTTCCAGTCCCAGCTGCTTGCCTCGTTCCTCCCCCCTACCCCCATTTCATCTCTACACCCCTCCCACCCTCAAAGATTTTTATTCACTCATCTGTTTCAGAATATGGCTGTACAAATAGCTTTGTGGAATAGTCTGATGGAAAAGGCAAACTCCCACTCTTCTCTTCCAGCCCTTCCCTCAGCCTCCCTAAACCAAAAAAAAAGAACCCCCAACAGGGGGTGGTTTTGCATTTACAGTAGACTATTTCACTAAAAGAGTTTGAAGTGTGCCCACGCAAACAGCTGAATCCATACAGCTGAGAGTGCTGTAATCTTTGGGCAAAGAGGGAGAGGCAGGAAGATGCTGATGCTGGAACCTCTTAAGCTGACTTTGCTGGCAACTGTAAACTGCACCTTTGCTCTCCTTAAAATATATCTGCAAAGGGAGGCTCTGGTGCTACGAGCACTCCCTCAGGAAGAAGAAGGCTTGCATTCGTGTCTCTTAGCCAGACCTGCTGATGTCTTTGTGGTAGTGAGTGATCTGTGAGTTCAGTTCATGTACAGTTGTTGCTTTCTCTTTCTATGGCTTCTGGACCACAACAGTGCCAGATGCAAGGCACACTACTGGGAAGAAAAAGACAGAAAAGACCAGGGCCATGAGTGTTACCCGCAGATTATGCTACTCCACAGCTTTCTACTTCTCACCCTCGGAATTAATTGACCCTTGTATTTGATAATTGTTAAACAAGGAATCAGAAGTAATCTCTGTGTCAGGGACCTGATTTCATATCTGTCCTTTTGGTTGAAGGATTATACCCCATCAAGTATAAGGCTGTTCCAGCGAAAATGCACAGCACAAGAAATTGCTTCGCAGGCTATACTTTCTGGTCTGTTTTATGTTCTAAACAGGCTTTGACAGTTTCCCTTTGACAGTTTGTACGTATTTGTCCTTTTTGGGCATTTTTGATTATGCCATCTAAGCTACGCAGATAAGCCTCAAATGATAAACTTCTGGAAGTTCTACAGGTCACTCCCTACAGGTGCATGATCCTGGTAACAGTTCTGGTGGAATGCTCTTGCATTAGATGTGTAAGAATCCACATGACAGATTTTTTTCCCTGATTTTTGTTCTGTTTCTCCCTCTTTTATCTATATTTCTTCCCCAAAGTGTGGACTTTGTGATGCTTAATATGAAAGCAGTTCTGCAGTTTTCTTTCAGGAGGATTCAATGATATCAGTGTGGTGGTCTCCAGGTGCTGTCTTAGGGTGGATCTGTCTTCTAGTTCAGCTTAAGAGTGTGCTCAGATCATCACTGCTGGGTGATCTGAGACCTGACTTGTTTCAGATGAAACTAAACTGAAAAGAGGCATTACGAGGATAATTACTGTGCTTCAGCCACTTCCAGATCACTGGACCGTGTCAGAAGTAGTGATAAGAGCCCCCCGAGACACATGTACCATGGCCATTGGTTTCTCAGCACCAGCTGTTTTTGCTTTATAGATCTGCTCCTGTTGGTCTACACTACTCACTAATTTAAATGTAAACTCAATTTAATCGACTCCTTTGCTGAGTCTGCTTACACTGCATCCACTGAAATTGCAGTTTCTTTATTACTGATGCCCCCAGAACAACAACAAAGCCAAGTGCTGAGCTCCACATTGTCTACATTTGACTATCACAGAATCCTGTAGGGAAGCGAGTCTTGATGAGGATGTGAGCAGCATTTACTGGCACCCCTTTTTAAAATACATATATCTTAATTTTTTTTAGTTACACTGATGCATAGAGGTACCTAGCAGTGTGATCTTTGAGATCTGCTGCAAGGTAAGGAGGTGCTTAAAGGACCCTTTGGGCTAATTAAGTGTATGGTGAGTGTTATGGGCTGGAGCCATGTGATCTAACTTTCTGAATACCACCAGAATAAACTTCAGCTGAGTAAAACTTGGGTAAACATTGTATATATATACATTTTTACAAATTACTTCCTATTGGTCTTTTTTTTTAAGAAATGGAGCAAAAAAGGGTATCAACCACATGAGAGCTGAGGAAAAAGCTGGTCTTGTATTTGCAGCATACTTATCACTTCATGTCTCAGTTCACATCTGTTTAAGTTATCTGTTTTTAGCTTTTTGTTTCCCTGGCAATGAGAGCAAACACTGTATTACTGCAACTTCTAACAATAACTCTCTGTTTCTGTATTCTGCTGTACTAAGCTGCTCCCAACAAGATTCATATAAAACATATTCTTTGTAACCAGCTATATTTCACATAGACTCTATCTGTAAAATAATTATGTATTTCTGATGTGCAAATACCCCCCAAGGCCTTTAGTGTGTACCTACACAGGCATTTCTGATAATAGCCAGTTCTAACACAAACTCTGTGTAATATAAACGCTGTAAAAAACTGGAAACACTCACGCCTCTAGCCATGGCAGCATTCCACAGTTCTAAATACCATGTTCTTGAAATGTTCAACCAAAAAAACCCCAAGAAGTTTAAAAATAATTATTATAGTGGCGCCTTTCTTGCTGCTGTGTAACTGAAATCCTCCTCACCATCTGCCCCTGTGCGCAACTGAGATCTAACTCTGGCTTGTAAATAAATTGTGGTCTGAAGTTACTGATGCAGCCCTTTGTTCAGTTAGCAGGCAGTGAGTGAAACAGCTGTCCTAGCACTGAGATAAGGGTGTATCCAGCTCTGTTCTCAGCAGGTATCCTACTGCCTCACTACCTTAACAGCTTCTGTCTCCAGCTCCAAGTTCTATGGATTTGGGCAATAATTTACCCTTAAAAAGGGATGTGTGTAATACTACATGTGTGATTCCCTTTAGCTTCGTGCCTTTGTCTTCCAGTTAGAGTTTCTCCAGTCCGTAGGCTGTAGGATGGAAGGAATGCATTGTGAAAGGCAGAAGGAATCTCAGATAACATGGAGAAACAGTGACTGAAGGATATGATTCTGACATTGAAGTCCACCACACTTTTTTATTGGAAAGAAACTCTCATGAATTGTAGTGAGGAAGAGAAGGATGGTGTTTAGTTTCTTGAGTTGTTGGCCTTCAGCCAAGTACTGCTGGGTAAGGCTTAGATCAGAGCCAACAAGTAGCTTCTGATCAAAGGGATCAATAGAGAGCAGCAAGTCTCCTTCTTTGCTGGTCTACCCTGTAAACACAATTTAGGATGAATACTGTCTCCATGGGCACCAACCTAAAAACTTCCAAAACTTTGACTTGGAAGCTATACCTTAAGTTGAACATTCCTGCAAAATACTGAATCCATTGCTAAAAATGGTAACAATAAAAGTTGTTTAACAGACTGCATTTGTCTGGCCAAGGCAGTAGATCGCATAACTGGAACTGGACGCGCCCAGCCTTGCTGCTTCCATGTTGGTATGGAATGCGGAGCTGGCTGGGCTGGACACAACACTCCCTCTCAACAGCTAAGATCAAGCAATGTCTGCTGAACTTCCAGGCATGGTTTGATATACTAGTTAATGAGATGCCATTCTCAAGAAGTTCTCCGCAGGGATAGTTAAAAATCTGTGAAAAACCTTGTAAGTAGTAAATCGAAACCGAACTCTTTGAACACATCTCCTGGAATATTGTTTGGGTTGCATGTCGCAAAAACATAATTTTTTTTTTTTTTTTTAATGTATGACCTGCATCTGCAATAACTTTAAATTCATGCAAGGCGTTGTTTTTTCATTATTGAGAGGTTCCTGGAAAGACCGAAAGACTTAAAGATGGTATTTGCAAGGAGGCAATGATGCTAGAGGAGATGCCATATAAAGTATCATCAGATAAGTATATGAACAAAGATGAGGAACTAAAAGATTTGCAAACAGTGCCATTAGTGCAAAAATGATGGTAAATGACAAAATGACTTTTAAATTTTAATTTTTTTTCTTTATGGTAAATCTAATCTTTCATGAATATTTCTTGTATTTCAGTAATCACCTTGGGAAGAGTCTGCAGCTACTGATGGACAGAGTGGATGAGATGAGCCAAGACATTGTTAAATACAATACGTACCTGAGGAACGTAAGCAAACAGCAGCAGCAGAAACATCAGGTTGGTAACATGGAAAAACCTGAATGAGAGCATTTTTTTCCCCGCAAGATACGGTTTGGGTAGTGTTATCCAAGACAGATGAATTGGGATCTAAGCAAGATAAAATCCTTACAAAAACATACCTGTTAAGTCATGTGGTGGGTTGACCCTGACTGGGTGCCAAATGTCCTGAAAGGCCACTTTATTTCCTACCTCCTCAGCTGGGCAGGGAAGAAAAAAATATAAGGAAACTCTCATAAGTCAATATGAGGACAGGGAGCGATCATTTAGCCGTTACTATCACGGGCAAAACGGGCTCAATTTGGGGAAATGACTTTAATTTATTACCAGTCAAATCAGAGTAGTGTGATGAGAAATAAACCCAAATATTAAAACGCCTTCCCCCCACCCCTTTCCTTCTTCCCAGGCTCAGCTTCACTCCCAGTTTTTTCTCCTTTTTCCCCTCAGCAGCACAAGGGCTTGGGCATGGGGGCTGCAGTCAGTTGATCACACACTGTCTCTGCCACTTCTTCCTCCTCAGGGGTGGGACTCCTCATGCTCCTCCTCTGCTCTGTGGGCTGGGCTGCAGGGGCACAGCTGCCTCACCATGGTCCTCACCTCGGGCTGCAGGGGAGTCTCAGCTCTGGTGCCTGGAGCACCTCCCCTTCCTTCCTCACTGACCTTGGTGCCTGTAGGGCTGTTTCTCTCACACACTCTCATCGTCCCCTCTCAGCTGCCATTATGCAGGGCTTTATTTCCCCCCTTCTTAAATGTTTTATCTCAGAGGTGCTGTCGCTGTCATTGCTGGGCTCAGCCTTGGCCAGTGGCAGGTCTGTCTCAGAACGAGCTGGTTTTGGCTCTGTTGGACGCAGTGGGAGCTTCTGGCAGCCTTTCACAGAATCCCTCCCTGCATCTCTCCTGCTACCAAACCTTGCCGCACAAACCCTATACAAAAGATTTATAAAATGTGCTAGAATTCACTTCTAGTGACATATGGTATGGATTTGGCTCTCTTTGCAGTTTTACATGTGTATTAATGATTTATGATAAACCAAAATAATTTATAAATGCACCATGGACACAGGGATCAGACATTCAGTAAATGAAAGAGATGAAATTACAAGCTTTGTTCCAAAACAAATTGTGTTTTAGTCCATCACACATAGTGATGTATCTAGAAATAAAAAAATGTAATCCAGTGGGCTGTGAAGACAGCAGCCTGATTGGAAAGAACATTTTAGTTATGTTTTGTATCAGTAGATAATGATACTGATTGGGTGATGCTGACTTTTAATTTCTGGTGCCAAAGGGCCTCTTTAAAATCCAAAACAGTCTGATTAGAGAATCTTGAGTATGGAGAACAGCTCTAGGTGGCCCTGCTTCAGCAGAGGGATTGGACAAGGTGACCTCCAGAGGTCCCTTCCAACTTAGCTGTGCTATGATTTGGAGATATTATTACTTTCTTTGCTCTTGCTGCCTTTGATAAAGCAATACTGTGTCTAACTATAGAAGAATGGTGGTAAATTGGTAAAAAGCACTAAGGGAATGATTTAAGGGCCTGGAGAGCAGAGCTGGTGAACCCAATTCACATCACATGATAAGTTAACAAACTACTTGCTTACTCAAGAAATACCTGCATGAAAAATAAATTTGAACTCTTTAATCTAGCAGACAGAGATATGACAAGATTCAATATTGGCCAACTGAAAATTGGCCAGACCACTTCTAAGATAAAATATTGCAGATATTGCCACACAAAGTAAGTTATTATTAAAAAGAGCACCTGATTTATGTGGTTTATGTGAAATGCTTCATCACTTACTATTTTAAAGTCAAAATTGCCTTTTCTCACATTAGTAAAGTGAAGCTTGGACAGGGAGTGCTTCAGGGAAGCAGCATGTGATAAGTGATCTCTCCTGGCTTTGTAATTCCAGAGGACATAGAAGCTTCATGCATGTTATCATCAGAAAATTTGTTTTCCTCTACTGCCTAATTTGAATAGAAAGATGGCATCTACTTCAAAGGTTTTTGTTACTAACAAGGGGATCTATTTATTTTGAAAAGCAGAGCAAAGGAGGTTCCATGGTGTCTCAATTTCTTTACTAACTATAGCTGCTTTAGTAGTGGCTCATTGTGGCATAGTTAGTGGTTGTAACTTCATTTTTAAAATGGAGCAATTGTGATTAAGAGCAAGCTGTTTCAATAAGGAATAATAGGCAGACTGCTGAGAAGCGAATGGGATAATGCAAAGAAAGAAGAATCTACATGCAATTCACATACAAATATGGGCATTTAAGATTTTATTTTTAACATTGTCCAAAAACATGTATTTGTCACTACTGCTGGAAAAAAATTACTTCATTTGATTACGTGCCACCAAGTAAGAACTGTTTTCAAACTCACAGAATCACAGATACATTTAAGTGAGAGAAAACACTTTGTGCTCTTTACCCCATCGAAATAAAGATCTGTGTGTGTGTGTGTTGAAGATGAGGGCTTTGAAGACAAACCTTAAAGCTATTTCCTTGCTGTGACATACCATATGGAATCTCACGTACATGTTTTCAAGTTTGTGTACTTCTAAATGTTTATCTGAAACCTGCAGAAATGGTCTGCCTCAATTTTTGTAAAGTTTGAGTAATCTGTATGGGAAAGAGAAGCACTGAAAACAAATATTTTTTTAATATATATATATCAGAATAATTTCTACAAGCTGCTACTCTTGTATATCCTCTGGTAACCCACAAAGAAATGGCATTAAAGTGGCAGAATATCTTAATAACTGGAATAAAGAAATAAACTATTGGGCTTGGTTTCAGTTACCACTTTGTTCTCAGTTTAGAATTAATATTTTTTGGCTTGAAATACCTTATTTAATCAAGTTTGGTTCCCCTTTCACATTACTATTGTTTTGACCTTTAACTTGCATAAAATGGAGAATTTCTATTTTATATAATTATCTGAAGTAAAGGCTTCTCATACCTACCATATTCCATACCTTGCATTTCTCTGTGGGCCAATGGAGGTCTTTATCTATCATGCTGTGGTTTTTCCATCAGATACAGCATTACCCCACCACCTCACTACCGCGTAATTCTGCAGCATCTCTTATTTAAGGTGCCACTTTGTGAGCTTGGGACAGCTGCTTGTCAGTAAATTGAAATAAACTGTGAATTGCTTTAGCATTGTTTGAAATAACGTGAATTGCATTGAGTAAGTGTAATTTTTAAAACATACTTGCTGATTAGTAAAAAAACACCTGGAAAGAAAAACTTTCTGCAGTTTTGGAAGTCCTGCTGCATTCTGAACGTGTTGTTTTATTTTCAGTACCAGCAGAGACGTCAGCAAGAAAACATAGCGCGCCAAAGCCGAGGAGAACCCCCTCTTCCTGAGGAGGACATCAATAAACTGTTCAAACCACCACAGCCTCCTCCAAGAATGGAGTCACTCCTTATTGCAGGTAATGTTTAGCAGCGTTTTCAACTCATCTTTTCATATATGAATGTTAGCTTGAGAAAAAGTGCAGTTTTGTCCTTTTTCATTACCTTTGCCTTTATGGTGTGATATTTTGGCATTGGTAGCTTTCCAGATAGTGTCCTTGATGTGTTAAATGTGGGATTTTAAAGGAGAGATGGAGAAAAGCCCACAGGGCAGGCTTTCTACATGAGGGTGTGTAGCTGCTTCCTGCAGTCATGCCACAGCCCTTCCCTCAGCTCCAGAAGTTCAGTCAGGAGCTGTACAGACAAGAGGCAGGAATAAGAGGTTGGGGCTGGAACTTCTGATTCAGAGCAGTTGACTGCAGCCCTAAGTTACTGATAACATTTCTAGGTTTGAACTGGCTGTTGCAGCAGCTGAGAAGGTTTTGATTTTAATTTCAAATAGAAGGAGGATAATTTCGTTGATTTATATGACCATAGATTTAGGGAAACTATATCCATCTTCTTGGACTCTAAGGGAATGAAAATATAAATGGGAACAAAGCATAGATAGGTGTAGGTACCACCCCCAATTTCCTGTTTACTGGTGTGCTGCAGGGCATAGCCACAGTCAGTGACTGTCCTGTGCCTCCTGCAAGGGTAAAAATACTGGGACTTCACAGTGTCAACAGACAGCAGACAACCTAGATGCCCTACTAAGTAAAATAAATTTGGAAAATGTCACGAGAAAGCAAATAGTTTAACCAAGCAGGCCTTTTTGATCAGGTAGCTATCACCTTGTTTTGTTCTGAGGGAAAATGAAACCAAAATCCCAGTTATGAATGGTACAGCAAAGAGTGCTTTGACGTTAAAAAAAAAAATTTATTTGAGTTACCTGTCTTAAATTCCAAAGTGACAAAAGGATTATTATTTTAATACTTAATACTTTCACATTACTACTGAGGGCTGCTTTTAGAAGAAATAATATTCTTGATTTATTGTTCCTTACAGAGTCTTTCAAAAAAAAAAAGAGCTATTGTTTTGATAGTTTTTACCATTTAGTGAATCCTAGCAGCATTAAAGTATTTAAACATTCAGGTTTAGCATAACTTATAAATGCAATGGAAGTGTGTATGGGTGTCCATGTGTGTTATATGAAAGTGATAGCTTAAAATGAATCATCTCCTACAAGAGAAGGAATTGAAAACTATTATACTTGGAGAAAAAAACAGTTTTCAGCCAGAGCACTTTTTTTGTTCTTTTACCATAGTCAGGGGAAGAATTGAAAGCATCCATTTCAGCTTAGATGAAGTAAAGTTTATGGATAAAGAGTAAAACTTAGATCTTTTGTCTCTGAAGCATTTAAAAACTTTTCAAATAGAGCATTACATTGAGAGTTTATTGGCCTTCTCAACAGCCTTAATTTTGATTAAACTGGCTTCATGTTTTGCTGTTCCTAGTTAACAAGGGAAATAACTTGTATCTGTAAGAGTATAAAAATGCTTTGATGGGCATGTTTGATTTGTAAAGCACCAACAAATCTTTATACCCTGATGAATCTTGAAATAGTGAATAAAGTGAAATATTAGGTGGAAAAAAAAGCCTAACAGAATGTCAGACAGGAGTACCACAATTTTCAATCTGCTGCAGAAGAATATTTTTTACAAATATTTTAATAGGAACAGCAGATGCATAAGAAGAGAACTGAAGTTCAGTCTTGTAGTATTTTTAGAGCAACTAAATTGAAGAAGTAATGCGATTGAGCTTTCCATGCAGCAGCAAAAATTCTTTATTCTTTTTATTGTTGTATGTATGTTCAGAAATTGTGTGTAATATTGTAAGAAAATTGAGGGGTTTTCTGAGCATACCAGTTTACCTGTTCTCCTGATTTAGTTTCTTCTTCTTCCCAAACCTGTTTGGGAATCCTGAAAATGTAAAATTCCTATGTGCAGTCGAGCAGTTTTGGTTGCTTCTCTCTATAAATCCTCAGTGATTCACGTTCATTTGGCTTCTGAAAAATGATGTTCTAGGTTGTTTTTCTGAATTTCAAAACTGACAAGGGTTTACTCTTCTTTCGTTTTGACAGGTCAAATTAATACCTACTGCCAGAATATTAAGGAGTTTAATGCACAGAACCTGGGCAAGCTTTTCATGGCTCAGGCTCTCCAGGATTACAACAACTGAAGAAACTTTGCTGTAGCCCTCAACAAGAAAAGTAATTTACAGCTACACTATCATCTTGAAAATTTGTTAAATTGGGAAGAGAGTCTTGTAAAACACAGTCACCTTGGTTTGTGTAGAATTCTCATGTAAGAAAATAAAGGCAAATTTTAACGATATTTTAGTGTTTCCTTACTTGTTAGCTCTACTGAACTGGAATTTTCTGTGGTCACTCAGGTTTTATAAACGTTTGGCAGTTATTCATGTTTAGTCATAGCAAATAATACTGGTTTTATTTAACTTAGAGTCCGGAATAAAAACAAATATTGCAAATGTTCAGTATAGCTGACTTACAGAAGAAATTTAAGATTTCCTTGTTTTCGTTGAGAAGTTACAACTTGGGGCAGTTGCTCATTTTTTGTTTTAATCTGTTTGGACAGTCTGGTGCAACGGTCCTTCCATATCGCAAATGTTTCCCAGAATGTCACATTCAGACCATACAAAACCAGTGTGATGTGGAGACTGGTTCCCACCATACTGTGCTGTGCTGTGTTCCCATTTTCTCTTGCTGCCACCAGCTGGGTTGAAATCACAATCTGGAGTAAAAAACCTGGAATGAAAACCAGTTAATGATTGGACTTAATGATCTTAAAGGTCTTTTCCAGCCTAGATTTTTCTGAGCAATCCAGTGATGCTGCTGAGTTGTTCGTGGCAGAAAGTGCAGAAACAGCCAACCCAGAGCAGCCGGTGTGGTGTAAATGGGCAGAACCTGCAGTAGCTTTGCCATCTGGATGAGCCTTTATTCCTGAACTCAGGCCACTTATCTTTTTAACAAGAAAGTTAATTTAAAGGTATAGTACATAGGATTAATTAAAAATGAATGGGACTGTGTCTTTATGCTGGATTCAGTGTGGACTTTTCCTACTATCTCTATATTTCTGGAAATTTGCTTTTACGTGTTCTTTTCCTAATGTGAGTGACCTGGCAGCTCACTCACCATAAGACATGTTTTTTCTAATTACCGTACCACTACCTATATTTTCTCCTTCCTTGTCTGTGAAAGGCTTTTCTGTATAACAATGAAAATGAAGTGGTGTGAGTGTCTCTGAAAATTATGTCTAAAGAAGTTAGAACTTCTTTTTGGTCAGAAGCAACTGCAGAGGCAAGCAAGGCCTCTACCCTGTAGTTCTAACTATGTTGTGTCCACAGGTCACACATTCACACACGAGACAAAACATGCACGTGAGGGAAAGCCTTCCCTTTGGTGACTGGTTATACACACAGTCTGCATCAAGCCATCCTCTCTCCTGTCAGGCTCCTAACCATGCAGGTTTGTGTTAACTGCATGGTTGTTGTAATTGGTTTTTATTTGTGCAGAACTGCAGTTCTTGAAAAGGTTACTTTGGAATGCAGCTCTAATTGGCATGAGTCTTACAGGCTCTCTAAACAAGACGTAGTGCAAGTCTTTCAAAAGTGAGGTGTTACAGGAGAACAAGGGTGACAGTTATCTTAGTTTTGATGCTGAAGAAGAACATTTCTTCTAGTTGTTCAGTACTTGGGATCTTCACAAGTATAGCTCTAATTTTGCTGTGAGATTTACTGCCTCTGTTCCACTGCTACTAGTGAAATGTCTGATTGTACTGATAATTTGAGCCAATGAGGGATGTGAAGTGCTATCTCCCTTAACCACAGGACTAGCTCAGGGCACAGTGCCATGACAGGTGTGCTTCTCTCCGAGGGCCCTTTTCACTTGTAGACAAAACAAAGGCTTTGCTGATGAAGGGTAGGGTGGGTGCAACTTGGTGCATAAAGCGTTAGAAAGTTAGTGCTTCAGTAGTTTGAGGTAGTCACAGTAATGGTGTGCTCCTACTGGGTCTCAGCACAAAGTGGAATGGGTTAATCTCAGCCTTTCTTACAGTCTGAAACACGTCTGGCTGTACGTGCAGCCCTGATTGTCTTCAGGACAGGCTATAGGTAAAGGTGCTATACTTTGGATCATCTATTGGTTTAACTGAAAAAATAAGTAGTTCTTCAGATAAAGTTAATTGCTGAAGCTGTTGTCAGAATCTAGTCCTTAACGTTAATATTTATGAAAAATGAAACTAAATGGGAGAGTTTTTCTTAATCCAAACATACTTGGTGGGACGTTGTCTTGACATCACGATATGATGCGCTGTTTCCATTCTCCTTTTGGTGTTCTCAAAGTTGGCCCAAACTCCATCTAAACTGTAAAGCTTCTGCTGCTGACTGCCCATGAGGAGGAAACCTGGGGTGCTCTCCCCCGTTCTACACAGGATATCATGTTCTTCATCTTCTCAGCTCCACACGGTGTTCTCCAAAATGCTTAAAATACATTGGAGGCTTAATTTCTACTCCTGCGCATCCTGCCAAAGTTTGGACAGGTGTGCCGGGCTGACCAGTGTGGCTGCAAGGTACTGCCAGGTAAAGATGGGTAGTGTTTGTGCAGATCTAAACACCTGCACAGAGGGCAGAGTAGAGAAGGTCTGGGTGAGGTTGCAGATGTCCTTTTTGGTGCTAACAAGGATGTTGGGTGGGATTAGGGTTGGCAACCGATAGCAGTTGTAAAGAACCTCTTACATCTTTGTGTTTATGCTCTTTAATTATACTTTGTAAATTTCTGAGCACATTCATTCAACTTGTTTTGCAATATTGCCCAATTTTTTGCCTTCTGACAGATCTCTGATGTGACAAATCACTGGTGACAATCTGAGGTATCTTTAAGAAGCAAGCACTATTTAATGGCTCTCACTTGACAGACAAAGGACTCCGGGTGCTCTGTTAAGATGTCGTTAGGAGCTGGTGATGCAAATAATATCACCAGCCAAAATATGTGCAGTGTGTGCAGTAAGAGGAATTGAATTGCTCTCTGTAGAACTGCTTCTCATCTGGTTTGACAGCCCTGGGGTGAGAGATATGTCCCTCATGATTTTCCATGCCTGTGCATTTTCTTCCCCTGGATTTTATGCTTCTTTTTAATTTTCTTCAGATTTTACCCACAGCTTGTTGATTTTCAAGCAAAATGAGCATGCTGCTCTAAATCCAGTGCCTTCTGTCACTATGTTCTTTACTTTTCCATGAATTCTTCTGGAAAGCTGTATCTGCAGTTGGAAGGATACTTGAAATCTTGTGATCTGAACATTGCATTCGTGGTGGAAGTTTCAGTTGCTCAGGTGTCAGATATGGTCCCAAATTCAACATTCTCATGCTCCTCGCCTTCGTCTGCAGGGCCTTGAATGCCTCAGCACTGCTCAGGAGATGGTGGTGCTGCTCCTTGGGACCAGTCCACTCACTGGGACTTGTTCAGAAGCTTTTCATGTCAACTTTACAACTCCAAGGAGGTTTATACAAAGTTGGGCCTGTATTTTATTTTTGATCTTTTAATTGATAGAACAGATTGCTGTTGACACAACATAATCATACGCCAAGCGGTAGTGAACTGCACAGAGCTGGGGAAGATGACTGTAAAAACAACAGTTTTGGCAAAAGGCTCGTTAATGAGAGAAAAGTTAATGTCTTATTTCAATTAAAGCAAACATTTATATGTCAAGAAAAATGGCCAGATCTATTTTACAATGATATTAAAAGGCATTAGAGTGTCAGTAAAATAAACAAGGAAGGATAGCAATGTATTTATCTGTCAGAAACACAGCTGAAGGCTTCCAAACTTAATAAGATGAAAATAATGTGTGCAACAACGATTTCCATTCTGGTTTGAATGATCAAATTATTAGATCTCTCACTGAGGATGGTGTTCTTTAGTATCATACATAATCAATATTTTGATTTTTTTTCTTTTATCTGGATTTGACCAATACAAATGTAGTTTTATATGAAAAAATGTGTCCTGTTCTTATTATTCAGTGGGTGATTTCATCTCATGTCTCATTGAAAGTGGTGGAGAGCCACATCCCACAGGTTAGAAAGTTCAAAGCTGCTTGAACTATTCAGGGGTTTCATCCCACTTGCAGTGTTTGCTTGCTTGGGTATTCTGATGTTTAAAAACAAATCAAAGGAATTAAAGAAGGTTTTCTCTGTCACAGAATTAATTTTTTTTTGTTCCCAAATCTTTCATTTGGCTTCTTTAATGTTAGCAGAATTAATAATTAGCCTGCAGATTGAATCTAAGGCAGGAAAAGATATGTAACTGGGATGCACCAGTTGCAATAGACTTGCCTTTTTCAAGATGTGGTAATAAATGTGCTTGAAAGGGAAGTGTAGCTAATAATGACCAATTTACGTCTTTTAGAAGAAGAATTAAGGAGCTCAAGGCTAGTCTGTCTTGCAGCAGATTGAAATGTTGGAGCAGTTTGTGCTTTGCCCAAATGTGTGACTTCCAAGATATTTATTTATTTTTTAGCAAAAAAATAAAGCCTGATCATCTTAATTGCTGTAACATTTAACACAGGAGTCAGGTAGATCCATTGTTACTAGCTATGAAAATCCAGTTTCCAAAAGGATTAGCAATTACAAATTTCAGCTATGTTAACAACTTGTTTATATGGGCTACGAGGTCATATTAAGTTTAATAATTTTTATTGTGACTCCTGAAGTCATGTTCTAAGTTATCTAGGTTTCTAGTGCAATTAAGGAGGGGGAAAACCCTTACAATTTATAGAAGAGTTCTTTCTACAGTTACAAGTGTGAGCACAAGCATTCATGGGCTTGGTTTCTTGTGGCTTTTTGGTCTTTTTAGTTCAACCACAAATAGCTGTTCACAATGACTCCTACACACAACTGCCACATGAGATCTTCAGTTCTCTCTCCAGGAGTTTCTCACCCTCCCCTCCTCTGAGCGTGTGCTGGTCCAACGCTCCGCCTCAGCTGCCTGGTCCGGCTCCCACGTGAGGGGCTGCAGTCACTGCCTGCTCCCAGCCCCTGCTGGGCCCCGTGGCATGCAAGTCTGCCCTGGGACCTCAGTGGCTCAACCTGCTGATATCTCCTCGTCGCACTTGGCCAGTGAGTTTAGAAGTTGTACCAGAGAGGAGTTAAGATTCTGCATAATTGCATGAGCTCTGCCTCTTGAGAAAAGCTCAACATTATCCTTCATTTATGCTGATGCCACCAGTTGTGCATAGCTCAGGGGAGGTTGTGTGTGAAGAGGAAGCTTGCAGGTCTGGGTCCACATGCACCACCAGCATTCATCCTGGGCTGGCTGACACAGAATCAAATCAAGCTACGTGGAAATTAAAAATTCCCATTTGCTAATTGATTTTTGTGAGACTTCAGTGTTTCAATTTTATATGTCTATAGAAGGGATAATCAGGTAATTTAGGAGAAGACAGGCTTCTGAATCAAGCACCAAACCAGTTATGTGGTTGTAAAGTGACTGGCTTGTGTTTGTCTACAAATTACATATGCTGGCAGAAAAATAAAATCCTATACCATTTGCTGGTGTTAATGTTTTTGTAGTCATAAGAATTGTCATTAGATCACAGCATTATTAAAAGAGACTCCTTTTGTGTGTTTGTGGTAATTTTCAGCTATCTTAAGTAAGTGGTACGAATCAGGCATCTTTCTGAAGTTTCTCATCTCTACTGTAGGCGGTTGCTGCTTCCTCTCTTGAGACAACCAAAGTTTTGCTTTTCTCCTACAAAATATGAGAGGGCTTTCCTCACTGAAGGAGGTGAAAGGGGATCTGGGCCTTGAGCTGGGCAGTCCCAAAGGAGGAAACACCCGTGCCTAGAGAGAAGTTTATCCCTGTATTGTGGCCCACAAGCTCTCCTTGCCACCCACCACCTCTGCCTGCTATCCAGGCAAAAGCTATGATCTTGCCATTCCTGTTACCGGAGTGCAAGTGGTGCTGCTGATAGACATGGGTGAGTAATTTCTTTATGTAAAGAGCAGCTCTTTTTGATTTGAAACATATGAGCTGCTACTTCGTTTACAACTGCCTGGCAATGCAGACGTGACCCTAGCAGGACTCCTATCTAAACCTCGATACAATAGAACCAGATAACTGCCTAAGCAGATTCTTGATCCTAGTGCTTCACTCCTCCTGTGCAATAAGCAGCAATTCTTTCTTTTGTATTTGCTGAGTGTAAGCTCCTTAAAACAGATGCTGTGGTCTGTCGTATGCATTTAAAGTGCTTCATGTGCTCAATCCAGCCCATGCTCAGCAGGTCCTTGATATCATTTAGAGAATCTAAGTATAATTGCCTGATTATTACATCTTACTGAGAAAATAGTACATGATTAGGCCATTAAAAGGTTCTGTACTCAGTAACAGGATGAAGATTGCACTGACAATTCAAGTTCTTCCTGTCTCTTGAGGGCTCAGATTTCCACAGTTTAGTAAAACAGATTTTATTGTATGAATTTGTGTAGACTGTCATGCCAACTGTATTTTGAGGCTGTATTGGAAAGACTTGCCTTCTCTGAGAGCCAAGAGAGTGGAAAGCAGCAGCACAATGCAATTACGTGCTAGGTGTACCTGACAGCAGAGAGGTGTTAATGGGCTGCTTTGCTACTGCTGAACAGCACAGCAGTACAGAGGCCAAAATGCATAGATGTGATGTACCCTTCTAGTCTTGTAATGCTCCCAGCCAAACAAGGTTGTTCTGCTTCACCTCTTCTTAGCACATGCTTTTAATTTCTTATGTCCCTTAATTCTGTGATGAACTCATCATGTTACTTATTTTCAGCTGTACTCTGTGCTCTTTGTCAGCCTTTATCCTTGGTCATTCTTTGAATTTTCATCAGGGTGGTGATCAAAACTCTTGTTTTCCTGTATGGAAGCGCCAGAGCTTTTCATATGAAACTCTGGTTTTCCTACTTTAGTTTTCCTACTTTTTTTTTTTTTCTTTTCTGTAACCTCAGTCTTGGAAATAGCTGAATCCCTTGAGCAAAAGCTTCCCAAAAAAGATCCTCTTAGTCAGACAGCTAACATCAGGAATGTTTAGCCTGAATTGTTCAAAGTTATCCTGAAGCGGAGTATTACAATGGAAAATGTTAAGTAGCCTCCGCATAAATGTGGCTACTTGTGCTGCCATTAATATCCTTGGCCTTGCAGAGAATGTTCTTGTGCTAGCTAAATTAGATTAAGCAGGAAATTTTCTCATTCTTTAATGTCTATCAGGTTTAAGACTTCTAGGCTTGAGCCTGCTGCCACTAAAGCTGATGGTAAAACTGTTGGATTCCGTGAGAAGATGGACTTTTCAGGACTGATGTCAAATAGTTGTACTGTTGAAATCTGTGAGTATTAAGAATACAAGAATATAGATATTACGGTGCAAAACTGAAGAGCTTTCAGACCAAAGTGAGAACAAGAATGTGTACAGCAATTCAGACAGTTTTAACATTAGCTTGTAAAAACCTGTATTAAGAACATAGAAATCCCCATGGCTTCTGGTAAAATTACATTTTTAATATTGTAGAAAAAAAATTGTGTAATGAAGGGTTCAATTCCATTTTTCTGAATGCTTCATATATCAGAAGAATTACAACTCTCAGGAGAGCATAATATAATATCTAAAGTCATATTGGTATTTAATGTTTTATCATTGTAGTTCTGCTTGCAGCCTCTGCACCTTATTCCATTACCCTCAGATATGCCATGGTGTTATTCAGATTTAAATAGCTTTTACCACTCTCTGGCAAGAAACCAATTGCAAGTATATTGTCTGCATTGCTTTCTGAAAAAAACCTGATAATATAAGCGGCTGCCCTTTTCAGCTGGTGATTGCTGCCTGGTGGCAGTATTAAAGAGCAGGTAAACAAGAAGCATCCCAGGGTCTCAGCTGGCATATTGTCACTTGGGTGTAGTAATATGTGCTCCTAAGGACAGGTGAGATTTAAAATACTGAGCTATTTTGTCCTTTGTTTTGTATGTGCTAGGCAATTTTTCTATCCCCATGAAAGCAGAATATATTCAGTGTTGGTTTGTGTTGATTTTGAGTTCCCAGAGACTTTTTTTTTTTTTGTTCTGAGCTAAATGCCTGCTGTCCCAGTTCATGGGCCAGCCCAGAGCTGGCTTTGGGAGCAAGTAGTTCAGTGGGATGAATCGTTGCCTGAGATAACTCACTGTGGTGATACCCCAACCAGCTGGAGGTACTGCTCTGCTGTGCCCTGCACAGTACAGACAGCCCTCAGGGAACACGCTGTATCTGTGAGCTGAGCCACTCTGCTCAGCCTCTGCTCCCTTCCACACAGCATGCCCACGAATCGAGTGGGAGGTGAGAGGTTTTGGTACATCTGGGGTGGGAAGTCGACACCTCCCCAGTTTCAAAGCAAGAGGTAATGGTGACTGAAGTCAACAGTTTTACAGACCATGCCTGGAGAGCAGAAGCCGATTCCCAGCAGAGGAGATCTGATGTCCCATAAAATGTCCAGGGGCAGGAGTAACATCCGACTCTAAAATTACAGGCTATCCACCCACTCATATCCACCATGCAGAGAATTCACAGCACGTGCTCATTCTTGACCACCTTGCAAAGCTATCAGCTCAGCCACAAATAAGCTCCTCTCTTTTGGATTGCTCTGCTGAGCTAAATGGGAGAACCTCTCTGAAGCTTGTTCGTGGCTGATTTTAATAACAGCGGTCTCATCTTGATGTGTGGGGCTCTAATTGTGCACGTCCCATTAGTACTAATGGAGTTATACACCTGAAGTCCTGTGCATGGAGATGAGACTATAAATCCAAGGTTACAACCTCATTAAAGTTGTTTATTTCACGTGTAATAGCCCTTTTGCCACCAGGATACCTTAATTCATTGCTTTATTTGTCCCTTTGAATGAAGTCTTCTCATCTCAAGATCATAACTGCCTCTTCTGTGCCATGCCCTGAGATGACCACTCATACTTTTCTCCATCTCTATTGCTCAGCAGGGCAACAAGAAGCCTGGACCCACCTCTGAAGAGACCTTGATACATGAAACATTTCTTTTTTTGCGTATCTTTTAAGCCTCACCAATTCCTGCATTGTTTCTAATTATAAGTGCTGGAAGGTGCTGCTAGGTTAGGCTGTTCCTTGGCACAATTTCCCACTGCTTTTGGAAATCCATCTCTACTCACCACTTCCCTGCGGGCAGTGAGGGCAGGGCACAGTGGAAGTAAGGGCAGCAGCAGCTGGGCTCCTGCTGGAGAGGGTGCATGTGCACATCGAGGAATGAGATTCTGTGGCACGTGGGGTCTGGAATAAAGGCATGGGAGAAAGAGAAGGTGGGAAAGCCAGGAGGCAACTGGGGCTTGTAGAACTAAAGAGAGCTCACTTTAGTGCAGAACAAGTGTCCACAATTAGTGGGATAGAAAGATGGGCTTCCCCAGATGACAAAAGCAGGCTGAGCTATGGCCATTTACAAAAAAAGGGTGGTTTGTGAACAGATGGGCTGTGCTGATGGCACAGAGCCTATGAGGGCTGCTGGGCAGAGATGTTTGCTCCAGTCCAGCAAGCAGAGAAACTTCTGGCAAGTAGGTACCTTATCATTTGTATCCATCTTATGAAGATGGACACCTTGGTCTCGTGCTTTCTTGTGGCGTTTTCATCCCTGAATCCTACTTGTCTCTGAAGGGTGATATATACGGGACTTTTCAGGGACTTTTCTGATTCATCAAAAATTGTGGATGGCCAAAAAAAAAAATAAATTACTTTCTAGCCTTTGCTTTGAACTTCTAATTTTCTTTTAGCAAGAGTGATTTTGTTCATGAAAAGCTTTGTCATCTCCAGGCCAAGACTTTCTGCAGCACTTCATCAGCTGTGCGCCCACCACAGGTTGCTTTGACAAGACTGGTTTGCCAAGGACATGAAGTCTGATCTCTCTAAAGGGAATATAACAAGGTTAATGGTTATTTCAGAATACAGGTCTTTTCTGTCATGGAAGGGTTGAAAAAACTGCTTTGGGTCTATGTTTCTTGATTTGCATTTTTATACATGTTGTGGTTTTGGCAGGAGGACACTGAGATCATAGAATCATAGAATCATAGAATAGATTGGGTTGGAAAAGACCTCTGAGATCATCAAGTCCAACCCCTGATCCAACTCCAATTACTATAGCATGGCACTAAGGGCCACATCCAATCTCTGCTTAAAAACCTCCAGGGATGGTGAATCCACCACCTCTCTGGGTAGGCCGTTCCAATGCTTGATTACCCTCTCTGTAAAGAATTTCTTCCTAACATCTAACCTAAACCTCCCTTGAAGAGCTTGAGCCCATGTCCCCTTGTCCTGTTGTCGGTTGCCTGGGAGAAGAGACCAACCCCCACCTGGCTACAACCTCCCTTCAGGTAGTTGCAGAGAGTGATGAGGTCACCCCTGAGCCTCCTCTTCTCCAGACTAAACAACCCCAGCTCCCTCAGCCTCTCCTCATAGGACTTGTGCTCAAGTCCCTTCACCAGCCTGGTTGCTCTTGTCTGCAGAGAAGAACAGGGAGGACTGGGGGAAGTGAGCACCTGTGCTTTGTCCAGCCTGGTATGTCAGAGGGCAGCGGAGATGGGCCCAGCTCTGAAACAGGCTGTGTTTCAAAAACACAGGTAGGAAGATGATCATTAACAGGATAAGCAAAGGGTGGATCATATTGCAGTGTCTTGGTGGGGAGAAGAAAGGGGAGGATTTAGGAAGACACAGAGATATTTAACCTTGAAAAATCAGCTGACTTGAAGAAATGTTGGTTCGTGGAGGAGACATTAAAGGCAGAGGCAAAAGTGGTTTTTAATATTATTGTGAGAAGAGTGCTGCATGGAGGAAGCTCAAACTAGGTATAAATATCATGAATGCGAGCAGACTGAAGTGTTGTGCCTCAAAACAATAACCAAAATGGAACTTCTTTACATTATTTTTTCCATTTCTATTTTATTTTCTTACTCATTTAAGTGAATAATTAAGATAGAGGTTGCTCCCAGGTGCCTACTTCACCAAAGGTTGCATTGTATCCTGGGCAAGGGGACCCAGGGCACCCACCTTAGAGGTGTTTTAAAATAAAAATCCAGAATTTCAGGTGTACTGAATGCTTCTGTCTGCGCCACTGTGATAATGGCATGCCTGCCATTAGCATGCTTTCAAGCTACAGCATTGCAAACATGGCCAGTATCCAGGCACAGCTCTCTCTCTCCCCATCCATAGCTGAGACCATAATTTCTCAGCCATCCCTTGCTGCCCTGCTGGCAGGGCAAACGTCTATGCCAGCCGTGCAGTCATTCAATTTGTGCAAGCCTAGGGAGAGTGTGAGGACCCTTCAGTCAAGGACTCTTCAGTGAAACTGCTGGCTTTACCCCTTTTGTGATAATCACAGACATTTTTCTATTAAAAGAAACAAATTCAGACACTTTCAGTTTGTACCAAGTTTTTGTTCTTCCATGCCGATCTGGTTTGCTGTTAAAGAGCTGTGCAGCTTTTTGTAAATTTGTAAGGGGTTTTTATTTTTGACCAAATCAGCACAATGTAGTAGTGACAGTAAAAATCAGGCCATTTTATTTTAACATCTGGCTGTGAGTCGTGTTTGACATTGGCAGTGAATAAATAGAGGCATTCTGTTGTTTCCCTGTGAAATGAGGGGGTTTGGGCTTTGTTTTGTTTTGTTGATTTTGTTTGTTTGTTTGTTTTTGTCATTTAGGTGTGTACTGTGCTCCACAGAAAGTGTGGGATTCCTCATGAAACTCTCCTAATTCTGGGTCGGGTAGGATAAAGGTTTAGCAATCGACTTGGCAGAGGAAGTGCTGCCGGGAGCCACCACCCAGGGAGCATCCCACCACCTACTCCCAGAGCAGATCCAGCGATACTGGTACCACCGAGATCATTGCTGCCATGCCACCCAGGTTGCTGGTTGCTGGCCTGGGCAAGCCCTTTGATGAGACCACACAAGCTGGCTTTCATCTAGAGGCTACCACCTGCAAAGGGCTCTCTCGTATCACTTGGCCCCAGAGAGATTCATCTCAGTTGTCTTCTGCTGCCTGTGTTGGACCTGGTCTTCTGGATGCCTGTGCACCTAGGTCTCTGAGAAATGTGTGATGGTCAGTGGACCAGATGAAGGCATCTACTTTTGGATGAGATGTTTGTGCCCTGAGCTCTGCTGACTGCAGAGGAGGCACAGAGTTACCTGCTCGGGTGCATGCAGACCCGCAGCCAAATGGGCATAGCCTCTGGTACCTTCAGTGAGATCACACGAGGGTTGAGGGTCCCACCTCATTTTCCCCAGCTCATCCAATCTCTTTTGTTTGCCTTTTATATGTAGATGAGTTCCACCTCTTCTTCCTGGGCATTTGCTACTTTGAAAACTCTGCATTTGCACCTGAAAATGGGAATAAAGCGAGTCTGCATACAAGGAATGTCCTTGCTGTGCTGTGCCACCCTCTGCTGCATCTGCCAGAAGCAGGTGTGTGTGTGTGTGCTCCTCCATGCTTTAAAAGTGGAGTCTCCCTGATAATCAAACTTCGAAATACAGTACGTGCCTGTCCTAGTGTGACAATCATGTTGGTTACATGAAGCGTATCGTGCCTTTGTCGATATTTTTTAATAGCTACAAATATTTTCTATCAAGTTTTATTAAGTGAGACCCACATACTTCTCCCAGCTGTGACTGCGGTCTGTTCCTACATAGCTGTTCACTCCGCCCTTGCTCAGCAACACTTCACACTCATGCTGTGGTGCAGATGAAGAATTTGGGTTTGAAGTTGCAATCTGATTTCCATTAAAGCTGTATGGAAATTTGCCACACACCTGCCTAGGAAGCTGGAATAAATAATTCAGTGCTGTACAGTGATACCTAATGGCAAGTGGATAACTTGAATAACCTTGTAGGGGGTTATGCCCCTCAGTGCTCTGTCCTTTCATGGCAAGAGAAGGAAAAAACCCCAAGACAGACATGGAGAGGCTAGAAAGGGCTGTGGACTTTCTCAGTGTGAGTTTTCAGCCTTTCTGAAAGGAAGGGACTGACATCTGGTACAGCTGAGGAATGCAGCGAGGAGAGCAAACTGCGAGACCCACTAATGCTTTCTGGGGAGAGTCGGCACCAACGAGAGCAGGGCCGAGTTAATTGCTACAAGTCAATAACCATACATGGCAAAAAGAAGAGCATGTAAATCTTTGTGTCTGACTCCCATTTTCGGAAATACCTTCAGACCTTAGGATCACATGTCACGTGTAGAATTTAGACTCTTCACTGCATGGACCACTTTTGCAAGGAAGGCCACCTTCATTACACACATCTATTAACTATTAACTGTGAGAGCAACTCTGCTACAAGCGTGATTGATTTGGCCCCACTTGGATGCCACTGAAGAAAGTTATTTTGAAAGCTAGGCATGCAGGAGCTGCTAGGTTTGTGTCCTGCGCTGCTTAGGAAGTCAGTTGGTCATACTGGTTTCCTAGTGCTTCCTCTCTTCTTTTTGTGATCTTTTTTGTATTCCTACCTGAGGATTAGGTGTCAATCTGACAGTCAGAGCAAGTGCCATCAGATTTCATTTTATGTTTTATAGCTCTGATAGGCTAGGCATCTCACATGAGAGGTTAAAGCCATCGTGTTTTTCTTTTGGAGTTCATAAACTAATATATGAGAAAATGATCTTAACAAATAAAGATTTGCATTTCAAGAAACCTTGATTTGTATCAGATTACATCAGAATTTTTTTCTGCAACATCTTTTAATTGTCATTGTTTCTTATTCTTGAAAGATAGATGATCCCTGCCTCCAGGCTGTTGGTGATCTGTAAGTTACGTTGGAGACAACATATCTAATTCAGCAAGAATGATGCATGGACTCCAATCCACAGTGCAGCCTGTTAAAAGAGATAATTTAATCTTGCTAAATATATGAATAGATTAAGAATGTAGTAACTTTAACAATTGCAGTTTGTGACTGAGCTCATGGCCTTCAATGACAGCTCTCTCCCTGTTGTCAAACCTACTTCTGCACCAGAAGCACATCAGATTGAATCTGTTTATTATCACCAAACCCTAAACTTTATCAGCTGCGTAGAGACACCTGTTAATCATCTCAAGCTGTTTACATACAGAAACTTGCCCTTGCAGGCCTGGTCTTGAATGGGGAGGGAAATTGCATTTTGGATGGCACCAAGTTATGCCAGCCCAAGCTGAAGAGGTACCTCACTGCAGACCTGTTTACCCTACTCCAGTGGCTGTGGGCTCTGTCCCCATTGCGCTGCCCCAGGTGGCGAATGACCCAGGAGAAAGAAGCTCCAAACGTAACCTTGCTCTCAGAGCAAGCAGGAGGGTGGCTGTAGTTGCAGATAGGGAGAACATTTGCTGCCCAAGAAGGTGTCACTTCCCGGTGCAGTAAACTCTCTGGGCTGATGTAAATAATAACAGTGAATTAAACAGAAGTGATTTCTACTATTACATAGTTATTGTAACTATTTCCAAGTCGTATGTCAAAGACATTTTTTCAGGCATGTCTGTGCTCAGAGGGAACTGTAGGTAGATCTGTGTGCTCAATTTCAGCATTAGTCTTGGGACAAGTAGGTAACAAGTAGTCCCTCAATGACATTACAGTATATTGTGTTTATGATGTCAAACTAAGGCCATTCTGATTTTTTGACTTCTATAAAACACTCCATATACTGTACTAGGAAATAGTCACTTTTTTACATATGATGTGCCAGGTTGGTATGGTGAGACAGTTTTGGTACATTTCCAAAGAAATTAGACTTCTGGGATTTTTTTATTTCATTCCATCCAATGCAATCTGATCTACTGCTGGTCCCATGTGAAGCCACTTTATGTGCCTTTGGCCACACAACTCCACATGATTACTAGCTGACTTTCTTGGCTCTAGAAAAATTGTCAGGCCATTTTTTGATGTTAGCTCCAAACAGGGAGAATCGGGACGCTTGCTGATCCTGGTTCTGCACACAAATCTTGGGGGAAAAACCAACATATTTTTATTAAATTGAACATAATTTAAAAAAAAACATAATTAAACATTATTAAAAAATATCTCTGAACTACATTTTACTTCTATCTGAGCAATCATCAGATGCTGGTTTCTTTAGTGGGGAGAAACAACATTCTTGTACCTCTTGTTGGAGACTGGAAGAGAGTTTGAAACAGAGAAATTTGCTTTACTAATAAAATCTATCAGACAGCTAAACATGCATACCCAGTAATTCCTAGAGTGTCATGTGAACTGCTCACTGGAAAACTGTGGGGTCTCTTGGACCTGAAAATATTTCTACATGTTATTGTTTTTCAATCTTTGTTTACATTTGGTGATGTCAGGATGCCAAATTTATAAATAATGGGGTCCTTTCACCTTTTATTTAATACTGAATGAGTTGCAGCTATGGTTTAACTCCATTGCCCTGTAGACCCTTCAGGGTCAGGCATTTCTTGTCATGCTCCCAGGCAGGGGATCGTGGATGGAACGACATCGCTGCTGGAGTGCTAACGCTGCCCACCAGACATCTGGGCACAGCGGAATCCAGTCTTGCCTCCTGCTAATGCTACTGACCAGGGGTTTGGGAGCACAGCAGGAAAGAGTTTTGAGTAAATTTCACTCAAGTTGCAGATTCTGCAGCTTGGACTTATTCCTGTCACTGGCCAGGGAACATTCTGCTAGTAGTTTCTATGTGACAAAGGAGCAATGAGGAGGAGGTGGCACATTCCTGATTCAGTGGCAGTAGGCACAGGCTTTGGGAGCCCGAGTCAGAGCTATGCCCTATTTCACAGAAGCTAAATGAGCATTTCTCAATCTTTTAAAATCAAAGGACCTACAAGCTTTTTTGATCTGAGCACCAGCAGCCAGGGAGCAAGCAGTGCCTGTGGGCAGGCACTGACATAAGTGCCTGCCAACTGCGTGGGATGGCGTGTGTGTGTTTTGGTTTAGTTTCTTAATTATTTTTCTGCAATCACTTCACGGACCACCTTCTGGTGCCTTATGGATTGTGGATTGCCCATGGGCCCCACAGAGCAATGCTGAGCTGGATGGCTATTAAGAACTTGGCTGCACCAGAGGCATTATAGATGAGGGATTTATGTGCTGTTACATATATTCCCTGAAATAATCACCTCTGTCTCAAGTACTTTGATATTGATAAGTGGCTGAGGTAGAATTTGTATTCCTATCTAGTCCTACATGCCTTGTTTTGCAATTATCCACCTCCACTGCTTTTCTCATATAGACTTAAATTTAGCAATTATTTCTTTACAACAATTTACATTAATTCAGACATTACATCCAAGGGTTTAAACCAAAGTGTGCATTTCAGGTGAAACATTAGAGACTTTTCACCATCTGTAATAATTTTTCTGTATTAAATGTAGGAATTTTTTAATTTAGCATTAAATAAAATACACTTAAATAGTATGGGCTGGCTTCAAAGTGGCTGCAGACAGGAAATTGGAGGTTGGATGCTTCTTTTTGGCCCATCTGAACATAAAGTTTCCCAGGACTTCAAGGCCAAGTGTGGTCTTGGTTTGCTGAGCTTGCTGCTTCACAGGGAATGTGAGCTACTTCCTGGGAATGGATGAAACTGTGGGGAGACTGGTCAGCATGACTTTGCCCTGCAGAGAGCTGAGTGCTGCTGCTGCTGCCCTGTACCCCATTAGTGGGGTCCTTCTAGGTACATTTGTTTCTCTAGTGTCAGATCAGTGACAGCCCGTGGACACTGGGGTCAGTAGTTAGTCACCAGCTTTAACTGAGAATCCCAATTTGCCCCGAGAAGCAGTTGGCAGATGAACTGGGTGTCTGACAGCAGAACACACGGCTGGGGTGAAGCACAGGAAGTGACTGATTGACATCACTTCATTAACCTCTATTAATTCCTATGGCCAAGGCCTGGGGCAAATGCCAAGGCAAAGCTGCTCTTGCCTCAAAAAGGCGTCGTGTACCAATATTTACTGCGCAGCTTGTGGCTTCAGGCTGAGACCTGGTGGTCCTGCACCAGCGACAGGTTCCCACTCCCTGCATCCATCTACACTTGGGGCAGTTCCCAGGGCAACAGAAGGGAAGGTACCCACCTAGGAAAGGTGGGTAATGATGTGATAATGTAAAGAAAAGGTGAATCAATCATTACGTGTGAAAAGGGTAACTAGCATGCAGGTTACCACTTAGCAGCTGGGTTTTTGATCTGTTTGGTCGGGCCAGTTTTCTCAGGAGTGGCTGACAGGCTGCAGTACTTGATCTCTCCAGTACATACATCTCATTCTGTGGGTAACTGGCTGAGTGATAAATCTGGCTATGCCACAGTAGAGCTTAAGCCCGCTTTTGAACAGCCACTGTAAAAACATTTAGGGCATGTGCTGCATTTTAAACATTGATGTCATGGCCATTTTTGTTGCAGTTTCAAAACACTGGAAGAGACAAGGCAACAGGATTATATAGTTCGCCGTCTCTCTTTTGCTTGTTCCTAATCTTAAAGAGATTTTTTTTCATTCATAAGTAGCATTCTTTTCATTTTCTTTTAATTTTGTCTGCCGCTTTGGATGTCAGATCTGGTTTATATACTCAATATACACACACATTCCTTAAAATAGAGGGATCCTGCTGTTTTGCCTGAGGCACTTTGCAGCCCATTCTTAGTTATAGCAACATCTACTCAAAGAGCAAACTTTTCTGCCCTGCCAAGTACATGACTTGCAGCAGAGTTGGTGGAGCCAGCATTGGACCTCTGTGTTCTCCTCATACCCTGCCTGTCCTGTAGCTAAAGAAAACTAAATCTTCCCTCACAGCTGAGCAATCAGGATTTTTTGGTCAAAGGAACAGATGGGAAGGGAAACCTCCTTACCTTCCCTGTTAGGAATGTGTACTCTCCTGTAGTCAATTGGAAAAATGATGGTGCAGCAATTTTCTTGTGTGGCTCTTGATGCTGATTATTTTCTTTAAATATCATTTCCTGAGAGTGTAGAAGTATCTCGGGTTTCATTTTGTGTTAGAAGAAGGTAATTTTCTAAGTAATGCTTTAAGTTTACTGAAGAAAAACTTGAGAGAGAAACTTAAAGGCTCAAAACCCAAAAGGTGAACAAGTAGAAACCCACAGGGTATTATTATTGTGACAAACAAACAAACTAACCACCTAACCAACCCAACAAATAAAGACTGTCTGGTCCAGTTTCTGAAGGGGACTGGCAGTGGTGTGCACATCTGTCTGTTGTACTGACATTGTCAATAACTCCCTCTGTCCCTCCTCCTCCCCCTTGTCTTCTAATTTTGTGAATGATATTTTTATAACTGCTTCTTCTTGGATGTGTTTGGTGTTGGTGTAGGGAGAGGCCAGGACAATTGCCATCATATGATCTGCTCTGGGCTTGGTTGTGTTTTCGTGTGCACATTTTTTGCTTGCTGTCTGTGCCTTGTGCCTCCCTGATTGCCTCTGTTCTGGGTCACTGGGTTCAGCAGCTTGGGAGGGCGTCAGATCCTTGTAAGGCTGATCTGCTTGGTCAGGACGCTTTTACAAATGTGTCTTACGTCGATCTAATTGTCCTCTGCCCTGACAGCCTGCAGACCTCCCAGGATGTCTCGTTCCCTGCTTTGTGGCTTTCCCTCCATCATTTTCCATACCATGTTTATCTCTTTCACAGCTAGAAGAGCTCAAGACAGAACTGGCAATGGAGATACAGTGGCTTTATTAAGAGGATCTGGTATTGTTATTTACTTTCCCCGTGGTTCTTCTATTAATGGCCATCGCAGTTCATGTTTTATTTCAGTCTGACATTTGACATATGGATGCTTAATTTCAAACTTTGTCTGAAAATATCCACAAGACTTATGTTTGGAATTGCCAAAAGCAGTAGTCCCAAGGAGGGGAAGCTGCTGCAAGTCCACAACCTCTGGATCAGCCAGCAGAGACACTAAGCATGTGTTCCCAGTAAGTGCACAGGAGGGCACACACATACCTATATGCACAGCCTGAAAGTAACACCAAGTAAAGCAGATAGAAATACACAAACCCAGCACAAAATAACTAATCCCATCCTCTTGTCTGGCTCAGCAGGATTGAGATCAATTAGTAGGACTATATAGATGTACCTATATACCCTCCAGCAGCTGGGCTCAAACTGGGTCCCAGTCTCCTCAGTTGCTGGCATCTGCACAGGTGAGGTACCAAGGCCATATACCCCTCCAGCTGCTGCACTCAGTCCCCTTTGTGCACACATGTACACAGAAGAGAGAGCCCCACATCCATAAAAGAGTTAGAAATGAAGTTCTTTAAGAAGGTAGGACAGACTGCTGCATGGCCAGGCGAACATACTGACCAGATACGTTTTTATGTGCAACTGGCTCCTTTCCCCTCTATTTTCCTGCATCTGTTCCTCCCCAAACCACATCACTCCGTCCCTTTCATGGCCTTTGATTCATCTCCTAACCATCTTAAAAAATCTTGCACATTTCCAGCATGCTCTTTCCCTGTGTCCCCATAATGAGCTCTGTCCCCCAGGGCAGGGACATCCAACTTGTGCAGTATCCCTGACAGCTGCCCTGGTGAACTCACGGTCCTCAGTCTTGCCCAGCACTGGGGACTGATGCTCTTCTGGGATGGCCTTGGGGTAGCTGGGACAGGGTTTCATGTCTCTGGCTGGGGCATCCCCAGCGCCTCTGTGCTCTTCTCTGTGTGTGTGGCTGAGCTCCATCACAGAACTGAATAGGTTATTTCTGGAACAAGAAATTGTCCAGAAACACTAGAGATTACCCAAGACTGAGGCATGTTCAGAAATGCCTGAGTGACTTAGCAGCCTTGTGTCCTTCCTTGATAGTTAAGATCATAAAACTTGTCAAAAAGTGGTTGCTGTTTGTGGTCCCAAGTTGCTTTCGAATTTACTCCTGTTTTGACTAGTGTTGCACCAGCCATAGATTTTGTACTATGAAAACTGCTCCCAACATAATAATTTATGATGAAACTGCATCACATATTTTAGAAAGATAGAGACTGTGAGTCAGGACTGGATAAATAATGGAAAATGCATCACACCATTTAGTAACTTGTTCCAATAGCAACTTTGGTCTAACAGACAGTGATTTGTCACAATCCACTGTCTAAAACCTAATTGAAATGTGTTGTGCTGATTGACAGAGCTATAGTCAACAACATTCAATGCAGAAATAAGAGGATATTTTCTTCTCTGTGTGCTTGTTAGATTAAAGAGCTCTCAAGGATCAGAAGAAGTGTCTCTGTCTGAGGAACAGAGGCATCTGTGAATGGTAGGGGTGTAATTTCCTACCCACTTCCAGTTACACTCTCTTGTGATCCATCTGTCTGGGAAGCTATCAGGTATTGTGTTTTATAATTACTGCTTGTTAAAAATACCATCTCCATTGGAAGTTTAAAAAAATGAAATCTCAACAGACTCTCAAAAAAAATGAAAGCAAAGCTACCATTAGGGGAAAAAACCTCCAACTTTTAATGAGAAGGAGATTAAAAATGGCAAGGATTTGATTTTAAAAAACCAATCCAAGCAACCTGTGTAGAGCATTTCAGTGATAAAAGAAATGTACATGCTTATGAAAATGTTTTATGTCAAGAAAGTGCATTAAAATGTTTAGATGAAGATGTCTCAGTATAATTGTAGGATTACATCAAGAAGTGTCCTTTGCCTGTTCAGGTGCAAGACTGAACTCAGAGTTCGACCTTCAAGGTAACAGCTGTGTCCAGCTTCCTTCATCTGGGAACAAAGTGGTACATCAAATTGACAGGAAAGATGGATGTATTTGCTAATGGGATCTACGTCTCCTTAAATAAGTGTCTGATTTCCCCATAGAGCTGAATTTAGACAGGAAAAGCAGGTGCCTCACAGCCCCAGTTTTCCCTTCAACTAGATGAGAGGGGACACTGCTAGGCTCCTTCCCACCTACACACCTGGATTTCCTTCCCACAGAAAGAAAAAGTTGTGGGTAGTGACACGTCTGGACCTAGACCTGGAAGGTCTTCCTAGGCCCTTGTTATGGATACAGCCAGGACTGACATTCTAGAGGTCTCTGAAGGCACTTCATTTCCATGATGAATGTATAAGGAATTAGGAGGACCATTGCATTAAACATTAGAGGAGCCTTAATTAGGTGGATTTGATCCTACCTGGTGCAATTATAACTTCTCTGGCACTGAATTGTTAAAGCAAGAGAGAGCATTATCAGGTAGCAGGGACTGAAAACTCATGCATAATCCTAGTGACTGTGATGACACAACTCAGTATATATGTTGATTTAACAAGAGAATTTACTCTCTATTTATTGATGAATACATATCCCATTCCTTACCCTTGTTCTGATATCACCGTTTCCTTCTACAAAAAAACTAGATGTCCCCAGTCCAGCTGAATTACGTGTCCAAGAAAAACTACTTGGTTGATATTATCCATTCTTTTCATTTCTGTAGTTGCTTCATGCTTTCTGTTCTTGGTTCCAATTCACTCAGATTAGGAATCAGTCATCTCGAGTTGCAGAATTACATTTGCTGTTAAAGGGACTGATCTATCTATACCAATAACCACCTGAGAGACCACCTAAATCCAACTGGGCTTGCCCCTTCCTGCAGTGGTACATGCCAGGGATGCTTGTTGGAGCAAGCAACCTCACTCCTCATGTGCAGGCAGACACAGACATACTGGAAGACTCTGGGCTGACTTACACAGCAGCCACACAGAGTCTTGGATTTATGCAACCAAACCTGGGAGATAAGAAAGGGAAATGACCAACTGCGGCTCATGGCCATGGACTAATTCTTATCTTGGAACTAAGGCAATAAGCCCTGATGCTATATATCTTCAGCATGGCACCTTCAAAGAAGTCAAACCAATTTCCACAGGCTGATGAGTTACTACTCTGGCTTAGTAACTGTGCCTATTTCTTTGTCTGCAGGTGGTCAACATGGGAGGGAAAAGGTGGGGTGGAATGTCACATCAGAGTTCAAGCTGACTAGTTGGCACTAGAAGGAATAACCCTAAGCCTGCACAGGCAGGGAAAGAGTTAAAAACTGGAATTCCAGTTTGGACATCAAGGGGAATAAAGACTTTTACTACATCCTTCTGCCCAGCAAGTATAGTAACAAACTGGGTGGATGAGGATCTCTCTCTGTTTGTAGAAACTGAAAATTATGGTATTTGCACGGCAATAAACTGTTGTGGGAATAAAAACAGCTCTCAGATGTTTACTGCTGGCAAACAGGGGGACTCAGAAAAAAAGGATCACGTAAAGATTTATGTTTTGTGGTGGAGACACTGACAGTAAAACATATTTTTAAAAAAGCCAATATTCTTACCTGATACCATGGGCAGGCTCTACTTCTTTTTGGTCTCACCCCACTGGCACACTCTGCAGAGCCAGTACACTTTCTTTGCCAAATGAGAGCATGACAACTTCTCTCTCATCCTCTGCCCTGGAGGGTTGTTAAAAGGAGGAAGAATAAGTGAATATTGAAAGTGACTGGCTAAATTACCCAGGAGCCAAAATATTGGGAGGGTATGAGGGGGTTGAAGTACAGTTTGTGGGCTACTCTAGCTATTATCTCAAATTGCTCATCCCATGGAGTTTTGATGGGGTAACAGAGGGTTACTCTACTTTTAGTTACAGTTCAGTTGTTGCCCCTGGGGATCCCTGTCCACTGAATGGACTGTTTTTCCTATGGAAAAACTGTAATTAAAATACTCTTTAAGCTCTCCTGTATGTACCTTCAGTCCTCAAGGCAAGTGCCCAGACAGAACCCCTGGGATCTCCTCCACTGGGACATGCACAAGTATTTATCCCAGGGCCATATGTGGTTTTTCTGTAAAAGTTGCCCAGACCAGGGCTGTCAGGAGAATGGGATGAGGGGGATGGACACAGTGCCCTGCAGGTACACTGGGAGTGGCATGGCCCATAGCCACCAAGTCTTTCTGGTGGTCAGGGTGCCCGAGTTGGGGTTGCAAGACCTCTCTGTGGCAGTGGCTGGAGGCGGAAGGGGGAATTTCTGCATCCAGAAGGGAGCCAGCTTTGCATAAGGAAATAATCTCATACGACAGTGTGATGAATTTGTGTATATGTATATCCTCCGTGGCTGGAGGCAGTCCAAGCTACGTGTCTGTATGCCATAGGTCCTCTGTGGCTCAGAGCAAACACAGGATCCCTTTCAGCCTACGTGGTGGAGAACCGTCCTCCTGGCACGAGGCACCCCTGGGTCATGGGTCATTTCCCAAGCTGGGCGTTTTGGCTTAACAATGCTCAGGAAAGAGACTTTGATTTTTGCTGGTTTATACTAGTGAAATCTCTGGAGAAAGAATGGTTGATTTTGTGCTGTTATGCTTAATTAATTTAATTTGGTAACAGCAGAGCTTTATTGGTGAAAGCGTTCTTTCTCTGGTGTAACCCAGAGAACCTGCTGGCACTGCTCTCCTCTAGTGAGTCCTCTCCTACACAGGTAAGACCTGGTGCAGAGAGGTGCTCAGAATCTGCCCAGTGCCCTCTGCTCTTGCATGGAGGGGTCTGGCAGAAAATATCCATCTGCTTCAGCGCAGGAATGCTCCTCAATGAGAAACAGGTTGCGGGGTACACTGTGCCTGTGCCAGCAGCCGTTCGCAGCAGGGGCGAAACCGTCTGCCCCGAGCAGGCGGCGGGGGGGGAAAGGCTCCCTGCCAGCAGAGCTGGCGTGGGCCGGTGGGGTGGACTGAGCCATCTCTGTTCCCCCACACCGCGGCCACTCCGGCCTCCCTCTTTCCCAGTAGTTACGTCAGAGCCTGTGCACTTTGCCAGTAGGTTTGATACGACTGACTAAAAGCACCATTTTCCTGGTAAAACAAACACAGACTCCTTTTTAAAAACACCTTTTGATACTTTATGAGCGGGGCTGGTATATGTAACCTATCAAGCCCAACATATGGCTTATTATGACATTTAGCTGATTAAAATAGTCTAGACATAAACTTGAGATTTCAAAAATGTTTAAGCTAAGTCCGAAGTACATTTTAATGTACAGTAGATGTATACTGCAATTTGGGCCACCTGTGTCCCTGTAGGAATTATGGAGCAGGAAGTACTTTTGACTCAAGAAGTGTGTCTGAAAATTGAGGCTGTAAATTAACAACAGCTTGTCTATTAGATTATTTCACCCATAAAGGAGTCTGTATATTTCTAAATGCCTCGTGATTTTCAAAACCTTGCTGTTGTTACTTTTATTAAAGAAGGAGGTTGGCAACAGTCTGGGCATCTAGGTCGAGCACATTTTTAGAATATCATGGAATAAATAGCAGCAGCCAGCCAGACGGTGGTGAAGCATACCTGTGGCCACAAGAGGAGGAAACCCCAGGTTGGCCTGTTAGTGGGCAAGGTGGTGCCAGTGTACCCTGGCATCCAGGAGACTCAAACCAGCTTGTTGCAGACGACGGGTCTCCTGCTTTGTTGGCCATTTCAAAGCCAAATGCACTGTGTACAAACCACCATTAGCCATCCCTGCAAAAGACCAGATAATTTACCTCTTTGTCAGCTTCCCAGTCGTGCTGCATAACTTCACATCATCTACTTGCCTGCCTTACTCCTTTATTTTTCCTTCCTTCCGAGGGTTTGGTCTATTTATGGTTGTTCAGCTGTCTCTGGAAAGGGCAGAACAGGAAACTAAGGGGAAAAAAAGGATTAAATTCTTGCCACGAAATCTGTCCTAAGCTTCCCTGGAGTGGCTTTCAAAGAGGGGAGCAATGAATCCTAAAGGCTTCAGAGACGGGTCCACCTCTGCAGACTCCTAGTAAGTGGCATCACACTAAGGCTAAATAATGGTAAGGGCATGGTCAACAGGGGTGACAGGGTTGGGGAGAAATGCCTACAGAGAAATTTCCATGAGGAGGAAGTTATGGGACAGAATAGGCATCCTATCCCCCATAAATTGTTATATAATTCCCATTTTGCAGTTCTGCCACATAAGTTAGACCTAATGACTTGCACAGAGCATGAGAGAGTGGCCTACATGGGGGTGATTACTTTGGCAAAGAGCTTTGTTATGTTCAGTCTGGTCATTATGGAGAAGTCTAGATACATAACCCCTCTGTGGTTCATCCTTGGGAGAGGTCTGTACCCCCTGCATGGACACTCCTGTCCTGCTGAATGGAATAACACGTTGCCTGAGATAGGGGGTCCTGTTACCCTGACAAATGTTTGGCCCACAAGAAAAACGAGATCACGGGTGATAACTCACGTAGACTCTTGATTCACAGGGCTGTGGTTTGGTAGCTAGTGCTCCCATGGTCTTGCAACACCCCATCTGCAAGAAGGCAGTAGGCCACTGGCAGGTGAGGCAGTAGAGGATGTCTCCTTGCTCTGTGTCTGGGCTAAGATACAAGTGTCAGTGGTCCAACCAATGCTAATGGATGGTGGAAGGTTCTTGTTCTGCCTGAAGAGGTGTCTTCCTGTCACATTAGAGCTAGTGGCAAGTATTCATGCTCTCTGCAGCATGGATGCTCTGTCTAGCAGCCCTTCTGATATGCAAGAGCATGCTGAGTGCAGAGCCCAGGTTATCTGAGGGGCTCCAGACAGAAACCTGTTGCAAGCCAAGGCAGGGCAAACACACGTGCACAAAACCACAAAGTCCTCTGAATCTCCCCTCCACTTCCCTGGTTTCTCCCTTTTGCAATCCCCTTGCCTTGTAGTCTTGGTGTTGCCCCACCCCTGCTCTTCCAAACTTGGTCCATCTGGCACATTGGTTCCTAAATCATGGGTGGGCAGGCTTGCCAGGATGCCTGGTTCCATCTGACTGCCTGAAGGGCTCTCGCTTGCCTTTTAATCCATGAATGAAAGTGAGCCAGGCAGAGGGGAATATTCTGGCTTTGCTGCAGGGTGCGACTATGTCAAGCACATAATGTAGTTTCTTCTTTTGCACGTGCGGAGTTGGGTCAAATGGGCCAGTGTGGGATGCAGCCAGAGCCTGCTTGCACCACAGTCCTGGTGGGGAGTGGGCAGTGAGCAGGGGCTGCTGGGCAGATGATGGACCCCCATGCTGGTGGGTGGGGTTAGGGAGCAGGGCCGCACTGATGCTGGGGGAGAAGGAGCAGTTGTCACTCTGGATCAGCTTCTCCCGTCCCAGAATGCAGCATATTAAAACAATTAAGAAAAGCTCTGCTCAATGTGGGGATTTTGAGGGGAAATATGAATGTAAGGATACAGCATTCCTCGATCAGAGGGGAGAAATAGCAGAGGGTAAATTAAACACAGCTGGAATGAGCATAAGAAATAGATTAATTCCACGAGATTTTTTTTTTCTTTCCGTTCTTTACAAATTATAGGAGCTAGGAAAACTAGCACTTCTTAATTCCACTTGGTATGCAACCCTTTAATCCTCTAGCCTGTCAGCCAGCATGCACTGAATTCAAGTGCAAACCATTCATCCTACAAACCCTCAATGGGGGACTCCTCTTCTCTCCCACACACCCTCTGCACACATCCTTTTAGCCTCCCCTTGTGCTGCTGTGAGAACAAACAGTGTGGATAAGAGAACTCTGGAAAATATATTGGGAAATAATGTTTGCTGTTAAGTTGTGATACTGCTTCAGAGCAATGAACAGAGCTCATTTGCAACAGCAATGTCAGGTTCTCCTCCCAGTATGCTTGTCAGAGTGGGGATCATCCCATCCCTCAGTTCTGAGGTTGCACAGAACCCAAACACAATAGTCTTGGTCTGTGGCTCAGGTGTTTAGTTAAATGCAGAATATATGGTAAGTAGCAGTGGGGTTTGTGGACTAAGGCTCACCAACTATTGCTGCTGTGGCAAATGCTCAGCTCTTCTTGGTTCTGGTCACCTTATCACAAGGTTGGGAGGGACCTGTGGAATCCTGAGCTTAGCCTGGATGCTCCTGAATTATGGGGGAAGAGAGAAATCAGAGCAAAGAGGAAAATACAATTTTTCTTGTTCCAGTATTGCTGTACATTCCTGTACATTGCTCTCAATCCTGCTGGATCCCAACTAAAGTGGCTGGGGAAGCCCATCTGACCATTGCTGGAGGACAGGAATCAGCTTCAAGTTTGTGTCTGTAGGGCCTGGAGTGTACGCTGAGAGAGTAGCTGAGTCCAGGGATATGATTCCAGAGATGTTGGGGGGAGGCAGCTGGTGCCTGGATCTGCCCAAAACTGCAGGGTTATGCAGCATGTTCCCCTACCTGCTGTATGTGGGTGCAGGCTGTTGCACCGCCACTCAGCAGCCCGAAGCACTCCTTGCACCAGGACACACTGGTCCCTTGGTTCAGACAGCCACTGGCCCCCCTCTTACCCCTCCATCCCTCTGTCTTCTGGGGTTTTGCCTCTCCCAGGAAAGTTTAGTTTGGGGCCAGGCTGTTGGATACAGCCCCACCACCAAAGGGCTTGGGAGGGCTAAGCCCCCACAACCCTGCCAGTGGTGCCCTGCCAGGGATGGCTGGGCTGCAGCAGCTTTGGCTTAAGAAAAATGATGGAAGATAAAAGAATCAAGAAGAGGATATTGCTGGCTGCTTCTTGTAGGCACTGCAAAAGCAGGAAAGGGTTTGACAGAACAGATGAAGCCTGTTTCCATAACGCACAAATTGGTACATTAACCAGTGATGGACAAGAAATGCAAGTTATGGCTGGCACTCGACTCTTACCTCATATAGCTGCTGGGTAGAAGTGTAAAGGATAGCCTTGATTTTGAATCTTTTGGCTTCTCTTAGCTTGTATTGCAGCCATAATATTAAGTAAATACATGTTTTCTTCTGGGAAGATATTTTCTTTTTTTCTTTGGCAATGACAGTTTTTGTTGTTTTTTATTTAATAAAATAACATATGGTCATAAATTGAGTATCATTTGCCTTAACTACATGGATGACTTCGCTGGAACTTGTCCAGTCTTCAGTTAAAGATATATTTAAACAGGTTTAAAATACAGTGTGTATTTAAAATGAGGTGAATAATCCTTAAGGCATTTTGAAAATGGTGTTTAAGAAAAGTCTGTTTGCAGTGTATTTTGGTAACTTTCCCCTGTCACAGTTAAGTATAATGTCTTCTGTGATGCACTCAGGCTATCATAAATGTTAAACTCAGCATGCATGTTCAGAGGCCCATGCAAGAACACAGTATGGATAAAATAACCTCTGTGAGGTCTGGGAACCCTGGATGCATATCCCAGTTTTTCAAAGCACCTTTTGGGCTCTGATGGATGCCCTGGAGCAGCATCCTTTGAGCTATATCAGATCATTCAGGCACCCTATTACTCTGCATACTGCCCTCTTCATACATGCCTTTCCCCATTCCTGTTCTTCCCCTGGCCTTTCCAAGTCTCTCCTCCCTTCCCTCCAGGGTCACTGCCTTGAGAGGGCCAGAGTCATTACACCATTCCCAAGCCAGCTGGAAAGCTGTTTGATGCTTCCTAGCAGAAGGGCTCTGGTGCTTTAAAGCATTTCTTTTTGTATCAGCTGAGTAGCAGAAAGAAGCCTTAATGAAGAAAAATTGAAACTACGCTTCTGAAGTGAAAGGATATAAATGTTATGTACTCATCTCATAGATGCAACTGCTGAACTTTGGCACATTAGACTCTATTTCTTCCACTAACCTGAAGACACTGCCTTTTTTGGTTCCTGTAGGTGTGGGGTGTGCTCAAGAAACCTTCCAGAGCAGTGGTTAAAATGACACCTTTTAAAATGTATCAGGTCTGATGTGCATCCTCAGGATAACGAAGTGCTGTTCAGACTCTCCTCTCGCCTCATTTGAAGAGGCCGGGAAAGAGATGTCCCTTACAAGTTGATTGCTCCCCTTGCAAAACCTGGAGACTTTCTATGACCATGTCTGACTACAAGCTGTGCAAAATATGGGTGAGTGAAAGAGGTCCTGATGAGATGACCCATTTATGCCAGCGTAAGTTTTGCTTACTTTATCCAAAGGAAACTTCTGTGGTGGCTAAGCTGATATCCTTGCGTGGATCTTGAACAATGGCACTTCTAAGGCTTGGATCTTGGAACTTCCTCATGACCTTTGTGATACAACAAGGATATGTCCAAAAAGATGGGTATGTCCAATAATCAAGACATTATATAATCTACAATCTTGCCAAGAACAGGCAAAAAACTCCATCCCTGCAAGGATTTGGATGTAAAATAATTGTAAGAGTTGCAGTGCAATCACTGAGAGACATTCAATTTGAAGTTCTTATTTCTCCAGTCAGACTTTAAACCGTTGCCAGGTTGAAATAAAATAGATTAAAAAGAAAAACTTGACTTTAGCATCAGAACAGAAAATGAAGCAGTGCTGCTCTCTCCTTATCTCTGACATAGGCTTGCTTTGGCAAACCTGATATGTCATCTAGTGTGCTGATGTCTTAGTTTTGTCATCTGTAAAATGGTGATACCTATTATGTTCCCTGAAAGGGCATGGGACACGTGTATTTAGCAGCTGATAAACATAAAATTCAAATTTGGAAAAAATACACACTTAATGGTATAAAATTTCAGTGATAAATGAGTGAATTAAAAAGTCTGATTGCCAGGAAGGCAGGGGCTGAGTGAGACCTGCAGGTCTGGAGGTCAGAGGTGAGATGTGATGGTAGGACTTTATTTCTGGTTTTAAAATTCTTTTTTTTCCCTCTCTTCTCTGATATTCTCTTTAAAAAAAACAAACACCAAAAAACAAAAAACAAACCCTAAATTACATCTTAGGGTTTTGAAATAGCATCAAAGGCATAGCTGGAATGCTTATAAATAGCTGTATCTTTTCTTGAAGGTGTGGTGTCCCAGTTTATTTCAGGACTGAGGTAGGGAAGCGCTGCAGGCCCGGGGCTGTGGGTACTGCATGGGGCTGACTCGTGGCAAGGAGTGTTCACCCTCCTCACTCACGTATCCAGACCCTGCTAGTCCACAGCCACCCCACTTGTTGTTCTGTCCTGCTGGTAGCCTCTGCCACGTGCCCTGGGGATGCTTATGTATGTGCTGGCTCGTCCCAGTGCCTCTCTCTTTTGCCATCCACTGTTTGCCTCCCCAAACCCTTCCTTCCTTCCTATCCAGCTCCCCACTCCCCCCTGGCCCTAGACACACAGGCAGAATGCAATTCCTTCCTTCATGCCACTTTAGGAAAGATTTAATAATGATCCCGTCTATGGGGGTCTAAAAGCTCCACAGCCACGTCCCCAGGCACCACCCCCGCAGGGGGCAGCTGCCCATGTGGCCGGCACACTGTTCTGGTGCCACATGCAAGGAACTGGCAGCGAGATGGGAGCAGGGGGGAGATATTCTGTCAGACAGCAGGGCAAACCTTCTCCTTTAAAGAAAAGCACTGGAAAGCCATAGATGTTAATCTGCAGAAGGATCTTGGATGCTCCCCACAGCCTGGCGGAAGGCAGCTCCCTGGGAATGGATCAGGAAGAGCTGTGGGGTGGCATCTCGTGGCATGGCAGCACGGGGGGGCATGGCAGCACAGGGGACAGGCTGCTGGGAGAAAAACCCAGCGTCTCTTGGCTCAGAGTACATGGAATGAACTGTAACCACCAGCCTATAAATGAGAACATCCAAACAAACAAACAGAAATAAAATCAAATGCAAAAAAAGAAATAAGAAAAAAAAAAAAAAAAAAAAAAAAAAAAAAAAAAAAAAAAAAAAAAAAAAAAAAAAAAAAAAAAAAAAAAAAAAAAAAAAAAAAAAAAAAAAAAAAAAAAAAAAAAAAAAAAAAAAAAAAAAAAAAAAAAAAAAAAAAAAAAAAAAAAAAAAAAAAAAAAAAAAAAAAAAAAAAAAAAAAAAAAAANAGTCATCACTGAGATGAGCACGGAAAAAAACAGTAATGAAAGAGGGCTCTGATTTATTTCCTGATAAAATAACCTTTGCTCTCAAAGGCTAACATTTCAGCTCCAGCTTGCAGAGAATGATCTTTTATTTCCATCCATCAAAGCCTGCATCGTGCTGGATATCCAGAGAGTATTCTTCACACACAGCCATGTGTCGGCCAATGAAGGAAAATTACTACCTATAACCTTTTTTTATTCTGAGGGAGGAGAAAAAGGAGGGGGGGCTGAAGTCTCTATTAAAGACCGGAATAATTACTATCCATTGCAACTCTGCTACTACAGTACAAGGAAAATTGGTTACAAGTACTAGGTAAATCAAGAAGTTATTTTGCAGTGTAAATAATCTCTGTGTTTTCTGTGGCTTTTGATCTGAATCATCATCCAAATAATTCCTTTTTTATTTTTGCTCAGGTTGACATTTTGAATGAACATTGAGGGGCTTCCTGCTCTGCCAGTGTGCTAGATCAAAATCAGTACATCATGTGTTTGCCAATTACTGGTGTCATTTTGGTGGGAGGTGAGAGTACTGACTAAGACCAACAAGAGTAAAAGACAAGATTTCCAGTTCACATGGATGATTTCACACCACACTGTGCTGCAAATGGCTACAGGGAACAGTCAGTGTAAAGGAGTTAAAAGCAAGGCAGATATTTATTTACAATCAAAACAGTAGCTGATCTTGACAGCTGAAGAGGCAGAGGCACCTGCCCTGTAAAGGAACAGTTTTAAATAATGAATTGTTTGTCATAAAAGAGAGCCTGTTTCGGGTAATTTTAATGAAAATACAAGTTTTTATGTCATTGGGCAGCATCTGGGTAGAATAAAGTAGAGGATCTTGCAGTGTTCATACAATCACCAGAACCAGCAGTGTGAGCAGTGAGCCCCAATGACAGTTCAGGGCTCACATGGCTGAATGTCTTGGTCCTCCCCATGTGTAAGAGAACTGTCTGGGAGTGCCAGCTCGGTGTTAGCCACGGGCAATGCTGGGTTTTCCTGGGTTGTGATGGTAGATCTGTGGATGTTTTGGAGCACTCTGAGAAGGCACATTTCACAGAGCTGCATTCTCTTAGCTCTGAGTCTTCAGTGAGTTGGCAGAGCCTCTCTGCCATGTGGGTTTGCTGATGTTTACAAAGCTCTGTGAAGAGATGATGTTGCAAGAAGAAGTTTGTGTGTAGAAAGCAGCAAGGGACTGTTTTTCTGTGAATGTGGATAGAGGATGTCCATGGGTGCATGTACTACATACCATCCAGTGTGTGGGAAGACATGTTTCTACCTACAGAGATCAGCACACAAGAGGCAAAAGGAGTTAAGAGACCATGACCTTGAAATCATCAGGGATTTCCTTTTTTTGCTAGGACCTGAGCTCTGCTTTTTCCTTGGAGAGCTCATGCTATCACAAGCTAACAGAAGAGGTCCAGAAAGGATTGGTTGAGGGAGGAGGAGGGAAGAGTTTTGTGCAGATGAGTGGAGTGATGCTGCCATAGGTCATCAGTAGGGACTGACAGCCCCCCATCTCCTCCCTGCCGCCTGCAGAAAGCACAAATTTATTTCCTTTGAGTTAAAGAGTGTAATTTCATACCTAGCAAGTATTACAGAGATACTTCCTATGGGAACCAACCCCTGCAAAGTGGAGTAAGCAGTTACCTTGCAAATGGTGCAATAGGATTAAAGGTCAGGCTACTGAGTGGGTGCCTCCAGAAACAGTCAGTGAGAGTTTTAAGGGCTGAATATCCTCACTACAGTCAGTTAAGGCTTTGAGAAGGCAAGGTAATGTTGGTTTTACTATGAGACAATATAATAATGGAATGGGCCATCCAGCCATTAGCGTATCTACCTTGGCTAGGTAGGAAAGCATTCATGGCCCAAAACAGAAGCTGGGAAAAAGTTGCAGAATAGCAGCAAAGAGCCATAATTCCCTCATTTTCAAGTTCTGGTGTTAAGGACCTACAGGATTATTCCCCAATTCTCAGCTAACCAGTCCTTCCAGCTCTTGTTGTAAGCAATTTTCACATAGCCTGACTTTCCCTCTAAGTGTACCCTTCATCCACAAGGACCCCATAAAAAGTATTAGCAAAGATTAAACATTATAACTGTATAACCAGCTCATAAAAAGAGTTTTAAATGCTAAGCATGAAAGGGTGAATTTGCCTAAGGGGGCTGCTCTGAGCTCGACTGACTCAGGGAAACTTGTTCCTTGAGAGACATTTATCACTGTAGTTCGTATTACCTCTGGAGACTGGGGGTTTCATTCTGTAAGGTGCAGCTCAGACATCCAGTAGGAATAAATTCCCTCTGAATATTTTATATCAAAACTGATAGGAGAGGCCTAGGCTAATAATAAGAGGTCTTCTATTCACATTTCATATCTGGGAAACTGAGGATATGCAGTATGAAGGATTTTGCTGAGTGCATGCTGGTAGTCCTGTAAAACAAAAGAGGCTTAGCCCAATCCTACAGCATGTCCCACTGCAGGCTTTTTTTTCAGCAAGATCAGCCCCTGACCTGCCCTTGCAGGTGGTCAGTACAAGGCCTGACCCCCCTGCACTGGCCCCACCTTGCGCCTTCTTTTGACAGGCTGCTTTTTAAAATTTAGATCAAATGCAGACAAAGTAGTCTGAAGCTCATGAAATATTTTCTTCCTCACAAGTGCAGAAGAGGATCTAGCCATTATCTGGAGAGGACAAAAATGCTGCATGATGTGACTTAAAGAGCCAGAAAAGAAATGCAGCCACAAAGAGGCTACAGGAAGAAGATGCACTTTTGCATAGACATTTAAGGATAGTGGGAAAAAAAAAAATCCAAAATGGAGATAGACCTATGTTTATAGTCCTTAATAGCTGAGTTGATTTTTCAGACCTGCTAAATATGTGACACTTCCCCGGAATAATTTATTTTATACCTAACTCCTCAATAAATAGCCTCTATGTCTGTAGAGTCTGCAACCAAAGAAGCATTGATAATTGCCTGTGTCAAAAGAAGAGTTAAATTTTGCATTAAATTTCAAGCCTTTCCATTCCTCTAGGCTAGCTAACATTTCCTATCGTCATCTAACCAGAGTTTGTTTTCATGTCTCATTTTCTTTTCTATTGATGTATTAGTCTGCTAGACTGAGTTTTCTCAGAGGGTGAACTTTTGTGCAAATTTCATTAAAAGTATTTCACAATACCTCTCTAAAATGTGATCTGTACTTTTCTGCTGATTGAAAATGGTGCAGCAACTTGTTAAAGCATATGCTTTTATATTTCGTCAAAACAGATATTTTTTAAATGGAAATCTCAACTATTATGTTTCTCTGTGGAGATTAGAGTGAGCTCTTTTCAAACTGTCAATACAATTGCTTTGAGCCTGATCCTCTTATCAGATGTACCTCAGTAAATAGGGAGAAATTCTTCTGAAATCAGTGGAACTATTCTTATGAAAAGCTTCAGTGCATGATATAGCAAGAGCCCTTGTTTTTATTATGTATCAGCCAGGCTGTCTGAGCTGTCCCAGAGCAGCCTGTTAGGAGCATATATTTAACTGAATATTAATGAAGGAAAAAGTCTAATTATTTGAATGCAATGTATTTCTTTAAAACTTCACAATAGGAAACAACATGTTTCACATTACCATTTACCTCCTCTAAGGCAAGAGTTGTTCCAGTGGTTAGACTGTGTGAGAAATTATGTTACATACCACCACGGAGCCTCATGTATCTCTAAGCAATCTGAAATTCTTTAAATCTGCAGATCAAAATGCTGCTGTGTATTACAACAAGCTGTGCTGTACCATACTGCCTCCTCTCAAGTCACAGAAAGAGATGAATAATTCAATAGGGTGGTTTTTAATTTCTAAAATAAATATTTCAATGCTGTTCATTTTAATAGATATTGTAGAAGGTGACTGTTGCTGCGGAATCCAAGGGTTCTTATCTTTGCATCAGAGTAAATACTTTGCACTTTGTATCTCACTGATTTGTGTTCTTTGATTTTGTTTTCTTAAGCTGTCCAGAATCTTGAGATTTGTTACATTTGTCTGTTGTCATGTCACCTCCAGCAACCTTCTTTTTCTTTCTGTTGGATAAGAGGACTTGTGCCTGCTCAATACATGTATGGGAAATCTCAAAAAATGTGTGGTAGGAAACAGTGTCATATATTCATGTCCTGACTCTCCTCTTCCTGGTTTGGCCTGGAACTGGAGCCCCCTTACAATGCTAGAGAAAATTTTCATTGCTGGACTTTTCTCAGGGGCTGGATTGCTTGTTTCAGCTTCTTGATTAACTCATAATTATGGTGAGTATGCTCTGCTATTCCAAAATTCTCCTGTGTAAGAGCTTACTTTAAAAACAGTTGTCTTTCTTCTCTTTTACTAACATGCAAGTAGTAGAACAACCTGCAGGTGCAAACTTTTGCTAAACTAAAGTCCAAGTAGATGGGATGTTAAAAGATGATTCAAAGGCTCCTCTGTCCATTTCTCCTGGGTTATGTAAACAGCAGAGAACAAAGGCTTCAGGCCCACTATCTTTGTCCTGATCTCTTTGCAGAGGAGATCTGGTTTGAAAACAGAATTTCTTTTTACGGGAAATTTGACTCCTCCAGATTTGTTTTTGTTGCAAATGAGAAAGTTAGTTCTTCATTTTCTCACAGATTATTCATCAAGGGGAAAAAATAAAGGAATTATTAGGACATGTCACATTATTTCATTTTCATTGTGGGAATTATATTTTGTTCTGGTAATATGCAAATATTTCTTTTAAATGCTGAAGATAATTAGTTTTTCAGGAAAAAAAACCAACAAAAACAAAACAAGAAGAGAGACCGACTTCTTTCTGATTTCTTTGGAGATTGGTTTATTTGTCCAAATGAAATTTTTTGATTAAAACAAAGCCAAATATTCTAAAGAAAGCTGTTCTGTGGAAATATTTATTAATCCCAACTTGCTTTTGCTGTTGCTGAATGTTACTCAAACTGTATCGTGCCTCCAGTTTTCAGCCAGCAAATGAACCAACCTCTACACCCCTACCTGTGTGTGTGTGTGTGTGTGTGTGTGTGTGTGTGTGTGTGTGTGTGTGTATGTTGCACGTGGACACACAGGTATGCACAGGACTAACTTCCGCCCTCAGCTACGCATGTTACTCCCCGTGGAGATTACCATCAACGCTGAGTGTATATGAATGAAAGTAGAATTTGGCTCGGGAGTTGTAATCAATATATAAGGCTTACTGAGTGATTTGAGATGATCGGAGAAAGCTGTTACATAAATGTTAGTCATTATTATTTGTAATAATTACCTACAGCTGTAACTATGGCAAGTCTCCATGTAAAACCAGCTAGCCCCTGACATATGGCTTCTGTGCTTCAGCTCCAGATTCCACCAAAGTGCACAATAAACTCTTTCTTTAAAAGCATGTGCCTGAAGGGAACATGTAACCTCTGGCACACGATAGCAGCCATAACGACGAGGAGAGAATTATGCCATCCTTATTAGCAACAGCAGTCTGACTCACACAGAAAGGAATGGGTGTTGGATTGGACCCTATCATGTGAATAACATGCTCCTGAGAGGCATTACAGCCATGGGCAATGTAGGCAGCAAATTAAATTCAGGTTGCAACTGGGTCAGAGCTAAAGAATATTTTGTAATCATATTTTTTCAATGTGGCTGCAGATTAGCTGCATCCTTATTTTTGGGGATGTCTTAATTCTCTTTGGTTTTAATTTTAAACTAAATAAATAACAGTTAAAAAAAATCCAAACCAAAATAATAAAAAAAGAAAAAAACCACCGAGATCCTCCCAAGACAAATAAAACCTTCCAAGTGTCTGCTTACTTTTTCTAGCTTTTCCCATTTCTGACATGGCCACTATAGCCATTTAGAAGATAGAACACAGAAACTGTTGAGCAGCACACAATGCTGCTACTCAATAATCTCTGGAGGAAGTGAGGAATATGGCATCTTACTGAAACTGCTTGGGAATTTAGGCAAACAGCCTGTAATTGCCAAATTGATTTTGGCCAGAAGACCAGGGCTAACACCCACAATAAGTATAAAGTGCCATGGGATCTTTAATGACCCCACTGCTTTGGACACAGTTTTACCTTTATTTAATGCACATTTTATGTTTGTGAATAATATACTCCATAAAATATATACAGTCAGGAAATGCCAAACATTGCCAGTTTCCCAAAGGCAATTTCAGAGCTTGCTGAGTGCACTCTCAAGCCTCGATTCATGATCGTGTTAAACTTTGTTTATATGAGGTAATCCAATATTTTATTCATTAAAATGCACCATGCACCTAAGAGGAATTAAACAAATGCTTTACTATGCACTAAAATTGTTCTTCCCCCTTCACTGAGGATTAAGCGGGAATAGCCCGTGAACCCCTGGACCTCACCTGGTTGGGAAGGCTGCAGATGCTGGCTCTGCCGACTTCACAGCAGCTCTCTGGATCTGCTGCTGGGTCCTTGTGGGCAAAGGTAGGGTTGAGAAGATTGGAGAGGGCAGAGGGGAAGCTTAAAAGCCTCTAGGGTCCTCTTCACCGCTGGGGAGAAACTTTTATCTAAAGACAGTGTGTGCAGAAATCCTGCCTTGTCTTAGGATGCTCTGAGGCTGGGGATAGCTGAAGGTAGAGGTTGTGGGTGCCATACTAAGGACGAGAGGCTTGTAGCAGTGACTCAACATAACATGGCATTAGCTGATTAGTAACAGTATGGGGGAAAACATCTGCGTTTCTGAATTCAGAGGGGCATCTTCTACAGGCTGCTTGGTTTTGGGGATGAATTGCCACTGAGTACCTATGATGAGAATTCAGATTTTTCTCTGTGTTTAGTCCTCTGTAACAGCTGTTTGTGTTATACTGATGGTAATTTTGCTTGGGTGCAAACAGAACAAGATTTTCAAAAATAGGGCACTAAACTTAGGTTCCAAGGACTTTATATGTATACACTTAACTCAGTGATCTGATTAAAAAACCAATCTGAGTGCCCAAGGTCTCCCAGAGTTGTCAGATCTGTAGCCAGGCAAACACAGAAAGCTATAATCAAGTGTGTGCAATTATGTACATATTTGTAATTTTAAAGATTATACTTCTATTCTGGTTATGACTGGGGTTTTAAGCGGTCTTTTGTATTTACTTTTTTTATAAGGAAAATGATGGTGATGGTTTCCTGAGATCCAGATTATGTCTCATTGGGAAAGACCACAGTCAAGTTCACCTTGCATCTTGATCTGTATCCTGCTGAACACAATGCGCAGCCACTGGAGTTGATGTCAGATGTAGATCTTCATCTGCCTCTAAAAGTCCAACCTCCCATCAGTGCTGAGAGTGGCACAACTCGTCTGCACTCAGCAGAAGGATCAGGTATGACTGCAAACACCACACATCTGAGAATAAGCTTTCATACTTCCATGACATTTTACATGCATGTATTCCAGTGCTTCTAGAGAAACACTAGTAATGAGAAAAACTGTACAATACTTTTGGAACATGAGTGACTGTTGTCCTGAGAGACACCCTGGCATAGGTAACTAGTATTCTTTCTTTATCTCCTAAAAATCTTTCTGAAGATTCACAAATGAAAATATCATCTTGTGGCTTGGATTAATGCAAGTAAGGAAGGATCTTGTTTTTCCCCCTCACCGGGGAGGAGCCCAGGTTTTTCTTGCCTGCCCTCATTCCTGGTACAGAACAGCTCTGGACTTTGAACACTCTTTGTGTTTTTCAAGGGTCACAGACTTGCAGTACCCAAGGTGCACTTAGGACATGGATGTGCCATTTGGAAAACATCTGTCCTGTGCAGCCTCAGCCTCTGACCTTTCACTGCAGGCGTTGTTGTCTGATAACAACTACATTCAAACCAACCTGGTATGCACCCACATGTGTGTCATCCAGCTACGCTTGTGCTTTGCTGTTATTCTTTGCAGCCACTCCCTCCTCCTGCCCACCAAGTGCTGCTGGAGGGAATGGAGCACTGCCAGTGTCTCTGTGGCCAGCCACTGCAGCAGCTCTCTGACAGAGGCTCACTTCTCAGTTTCCTTTCTAAAGAGACCTTCTTGTGCTGGACTCAGTCTCTGCTTGGGACTCTTGTGGCATGCAGCACAGAGGAGGTCAGGGTAGGTAATCTTAATAATTTATTTGGCTTAAAAATCTATTACTCTTCTCTGTTTCATTAGTCACAGTCCCAGGAGCATTTAGATTAAGGGGTGTTGCCATGATGATGTCTGGTGTCAGGAGACTCATACCAGGAAATGAAGGCCAAGGCTGTCAATTTCCAAATTTGATATAAAGCAGAAGGGTGTTCCTGTAAAAATGATCAAAGCAGAGACTGATCTGGTATGAGCATTTCAAAAAGTATATTTGGAACAAACAGGCTGTGAGCACCCCTCACACGGTAGTGATGCTTGAAAAAGATCATTCCCCTTTTTTAAATGTCAAGTCTCCCGTATATCATTCAGCAGGAGATCCTCCTAATTAGTTTAGACTTTTCTCTCATGGGTCACACCCTTTATCACTTCCCACTCCGTATGACTTGACTTATGGAACACTTGGCTTCAGACACAGTCTCAGTCCTGCTCTTTGCATGCTATTTGCACACAAATTACTTACATCCCCGTATTAGTCACTCTTCTGTTTCAGTGATACATTTTTTTATGTTGTGAGTCTGAGGCAGAAGGAGTATGGTTTGGATACGTGAAATCACTCCCAGTGTGGGAATAAGTCCTAGCTCTTGATTAAAAAGTAACACTTCAACACATGTGAAATAGCGAGGCTCAAGTCAGCTCAACCTGAGTTGGTTTTGTTCCTCTGTGCAGCCCAGGTCTCAATCAGAGCACATTTGTTCTTTGAAGCATTGGAAACACAGGATGAAAAGGCAGATTTGCTGTTTCTCATGTCATGCACTTGAAAGTGTCTTGGGCCAGGGAGCCTTTCCAAGCCTAAGAGGATGCCTTAACAACTAGATTCAGGCATCACTTTCCAAAACGGCATCAGGACTCCCTGCACCAACCAGCCTTTAATCTGCTGGGTAGCCTGTCTTCTGGGGAGGGGATAAGGTGTGAGTTTGAAATTATTTGTCTAGAGGACTGGTTACAAACCCAGGTAAATGGAAGGGACATCTACTGAAAAAAAACAACAAAACAAAACAAAAGCACTAACTCTCTCATTTTCGTCCTTCTACTTTGTTTCAATGTAGTGCCCAAAACTAGAGTACACTGTACCAAACTCAGATATATGGTCAGAGCGTTGCCATTAAAGTGGCCATCAGAAGGGACACATATCAGGGGATGGAAATATTAGTATCTTAGCTGGGGTTAGAAGAATAGACACACACATGGAACCTGAGAAACCAGAAGGTCTTCTGAACAAATGTAAGATTTGTGATAGCCAGGGAGCTCTTCTTGCAATAAATGAATGACATCCGGGACAGGGAATATCACATCAGTGGAAGTAAGTGCCTGACTTGTATCAGGAACTGAGGAACAGCAGAGATGAAACTCTTTGTGTCAACAAGTCCCCTGCTACAGTCCCAACATCTGGACCTCTGTTCTTCTGGAGTCCTGCGGTACAGGGCTCATCCCAGCCCCTGCATGTGGAGAAAAGCTTGGGAATGTGAACAGAAAGTACCACATTTGCAGTGCTGTAAATCAACAGGCACATAAAAGGAATTAACAGTGCAGGGCTTTTATATTGCGATTTTGGGGAACCCTCACTGGAGAAGATTTTTAAGCACTCAGGCTGACAGTGCTAGTAATGCTACGTAACAGAGACTGGAAATGGACCTTACGAAATCACTACTTTGAGATAACTGTTCACCAGAAACAGCTGGAGATAATTCTCCATCTTTCACTTGAAACAGCTATTTCAGTTTAGGTTCAGTGCAGGGAGGGGAAGGTGGCTCTGCAGCTCCTCTGATGTTTTCGTTCGTCACAGCTCACTGCAGAGCAGCAGTGGGTTCTCCTTTGGCATCCAGGTGAAATTACAGGGAAGTAACCACGTACAAAGCCTTATTGGATCTTTGGACTGCCTGCAATGCCAAGACTTGCCTGAGGCTCAGAGGTTTTGTCTCTGGGAAAAATTAGGAGGTCTTGACAAATAATTGTAACATGCTGTTATAGAGAATCACAGGAAGGAATGACAAAATCCCCAAATGATTGGGTATTCTGTTCCTTTGTAACATTTTGCTTTTATTAATGCAAATTGTGTGCACATATGTTATTCAGTGGCCAATTTACTGCATCCTATGTTTGAGTCCCTCATAACACACATAAGAATTAATACATTTTGCCTATACTGTCTTCACCTGCAAAAAACTTCCTGAAAAGGAAGAGACACATTGAGCTATAGATAATCTGCATAAGAACAGGCAAATTTTTATTACATTTCAACTGAGGAGGGTCTCTATCATATGAGTTTACCTTCTGTTTTGGCTTCCAATGAATCCCATGATGCAGAGCAAAACTTAGCAGAAAGAATGAAGTTTTCCACCCCAGATGGTAAATTGGTCCAGTTTCACTTGAAACTTGGCTTCTTTGCAAATGTTGTTGCACTTGGCCTTGTAGATTGTAATGAAATTTCAAACTAGGATAGTTTCACTATGTGAATTAAGTATTGGGCATATTCCATTCTTGGATGGTGTAGGATTTTCCAAGCAATTACTTCTCTTATCTCCAGGGGCTACTGTAATATTCAGGGCTTAAAATGTGGAGATTGTCTCTCTTCGGCTTTCACTCTTCCCATTGCTGGCACTGAGGTAATATGGAAGAGAAAGATTGAAAACAAGCCGCCCCTAACAGCATGTGGAGCCTCTTTGACAGGAATGAGGACACTGGATGAAGGAGCTGGTGCGAGATCTGACTGGAAAGTGGTGGGGTAGAGAAAGGAAGGTAGAAATCCAAAGCTTTTGGGAATGATGTGGGGAGGAGCAACTGGAAAGCAAGTGGAGGTGGGACAACTCCTGAAATGAATGAGAAAGAAGGTGGGTGAGGACAGCATAGAGTGAGAAGTGATGTGAAGGTGGAGGATAAGGCCTGTGGGAGCAGCAAAGAGTGCTGCCTTTGCATCCCAGGCCAGCTCTGTCCCAGGAGATGGAAACTGCAGAGTGACTATCCAAGGTGACAGGCCTGTGCACAGAGTGACCATGCACTGCCACAAGGCTTGGTCACCTGCAGCTGCCAGCTCTGCATAGGAGTTCTCAGTCTTCTCTGCTTACACCCTTCATGGGACTGCCTTTGGTTACAGTGCCTCAGCTGGGGAGATACACCACAGGGCTGATCTATTTAGGGCCAGTATGGATTGGTTCTGCATGTCAAAGGACCCTGGGCTTTGCTAGCTGACGGTACTTTTTATATGTAATAATTTATACACAATAATTACATAATAGCTTGGAGGAAACCTTGATCAGGGCCACACCGTAGATTGCTGACAGGAATTTCATCCCTGGCTTCAGTGCCAGAGATGATAGTAATTTTTTCTTGACTTTTACATCAGCAATTCTATGTTTTGGGATAGGAAATTAAGTCTTGTTCTTCTTGGACATTGAGGAGCCAGAAGATGCCAAGATATTTCCAAGCCCCAGAAGTAGAGGTTATAGAAATTAATCAGAAGCCTAGCCAAAAAGCTTCTCTTTTGGACAACTGCAGCTGCTGGTTTCCTCGAGCCTGAGCAGACACTTCTGAATAGGCTGTCCTGAGCACTTTCTGTTTCATCTGGCATATGGGGTTGAGATTTCTTACCAGAGTTGCACTGATTTTGTCCAAAGTTTTACTTTTTCCTTTGCCAAGATTAAGATCCACTCAGAGGTTCTTATCCAGCCAATGCTCCTGCAGGTGCCAGGACATGACTGGATGCTTTAAAGGCTTACTCTTTCTTATAAATGACATGCCGGCCGAACTCCATCACTGCTCCAGAGAAGTCCAGAGGAACGTACAGAATTGTAGGGAAAAAGGGCTGGAAGGGGTGTGAGGTGACTCAGAGCATCTCCTGCCCTGAGGCACTGGGGCTGTGCAGTCCACAAGGGGTAATGTTTTCAGAAGCACTGAAGTCTCATTTTTAACCACCAGTTCCCTTTGTTAAGTCAGACACTTGGGCAGGCTAACTGTCATGAATGAATGTGCGCTCATCAGGAGTGGAGACTAACACATCTCTGGTTTTGGGGGAGTTTTTTTGCAGCCACGTGCTGGACTCAAAATACCTTTCAAATCAGAAATACACATTGCATCCTTTGTATTTCGCTATAAGTCAGTTCTGTTTGGATGAGATAAATCTACCTCAAAGCTTCTGTAAATTATCTCTAATAAAATGTTCAGTTATGTCATTAAAATAATGGAGTTCTGTTCTTATTTTCTGTTGTTTGTATTTAAAGTTGTGGCTGTGTTCCATCAAAATGCTTTGAGATTCAGTTGTTAGCTGCCTACTTCCTATTTGAAGTTGTATTCATCCTGCTTCTTACAAATATAGAATGTTTTTAAGCACAAGGAATGCATAATGCGATGGAAAATTTCACATCCTATCTGACTAACACCAAAACTCTTTTGATTTGAAAGGTCACAGAAAAACAGTGTGGTGCAATGCACCTCTCACAGATTCTTCAGTGTTTGCCTGTGGTTTAGCTTCCAGCCTCTCTGTTGTTGTGATACTTTCTAAGCACCGTTTCCCCAGTGCCTCTGGAAGCCAATCTCTCTGCCTTACCCCTGTTCCTCCTGGCAGCCCTGCTTCCTTGACAGACTTCAGCTCACTTAGGTTGATGTGACAACATAATGGAGCTGCTGATGGTCAGGTTTCAGAAAACAATCAAGCACCTTATGAGAAACAATCACTAAAACACAAGCACTTAGAGGAGCTAGAGATAAAAGAGTCTCATTTTCTTGGCAGGCCACGTAGATATTCTGCAATGACTGATGATATGAGTGTTATCTTGACACCATACTCTCCCATGTTGAAACTGTTTATGGGAAACAAACATCATGTGAAAAACAGATTGCCAGACACTAAGTAAATCACTCTGATGAGGAACGAGTCAAGTACTGCCAGTTTTACCCACACTGTCATTGTTATGATGTAACACATTCCTCATGACTGATATTGTATCCAAATTAGGGCACAAAACCTTCTCTTGATCAGTTAACCGAAATTCCCTGCCTTGAAACGATGACTGCACACACACACGCACATGTTTGCTCACACACACAGAGAACCTGAGTTAGTACAAAGACAACCCATGCTAGCGGAGGATTAAGAAGGTGGGCAAAAATTATACCAACTGTAAATTTTATCCCCTTCCCTCTTTAAGAAACTGTTACAATTTTCTGAGTTCTGCTAGCAATGATTAATAAACATTTGGTGTGCTAAACATATGGAAAAATCATCCCATCTGGACCATTTAAAACTAGGACGTAGACTTTATCTTTGTTTATTTCATCCTTAGCTAAAAGGCTTATTATGAATTGCAATAATCCAAGGAGCCAACCATGGAAGACAGACAAGCTCTTTAGATAAAACCAAAAAGGCAAGTTTTCTAACCGAGGACCAGATGTATTTTTGGGTATTGCCCTTGTACATATTTAGCTGAGCTTTTCAAGTGGTGAAGATTTGCATGTTTGTTTTGCAATACTAATGAATATGTTTTAGATTTACATTTTAGAAAATGGAAACTTTTATCTTCTTGGGGCTTTGTAAGTTAATGATTTCCAGAAGATAGTTTGGTATCCTCTTTTAACCCTTCACCATTGAAAACATATCACTTTCTGAGGCACAGGGATCTAGGGCAGGCCTGCTGAACTAAACCCGGGAGATATATGTGACTCTTTCTATTGTTTATTTCTGGAATTACATAAAATGCGGGTTTTTAATTTTCAATCTAGTGAAAACATATGTAAATGGCAAATTATTTTAAAACTAAATGTGAATCGTGGAGTAGGAATTACTATACACATGATCCTTTAATTAGATAAGTAAGGAAAATACTTTTGAAAAAATAGTTTTGAGACCCACTATCTTCCACAAGCAATTTAGTTTTCTCCAAGATAAAGACTGGTTTAGTGTAGTAAGGAAAATGTGCTGTAAAACAACATTTTTACTTCCAGTAGAGAGAACAAAGCTGATGTTTCGTAACAGTTTTTCACCCTTTGATTTTCTTTAGAGAGGTTGTGAGAGAAAATAATTAATGAATAATACATAATTTTTCAAAGACTTACCCTCACTGGCAATTTTTATTTGACAAGAGCCCTATCAGAAATGAAAAATTCCTCCTTAGGGAACAACAGACCATTTTAATACAAGAGATAACTAGAGCTTTGAACTTTGGGTGGTTGACAAATCAGTCTGAAATAGCATTTTTTTCCAAATTTTTCCAAATGTTCATGCAAAATATGATAGGAAACTAAGTATGATCTTGAAAGAAGATGATGCTTCTTGTGCTTGTGTTGGGAAACATTTCAAACCCCTACCTACCTAGGATGCTAAAATAAAGGTGTAGTGCCCCAAATGGGTCCTGGTCTGGAGGGTTGTTGTCGTGGGTTTGCCGACCAGCACCCCCCGGGGCTGAAAATAGTTTTTCCAGGTGAATTTCCAGAGCAAAGCCAATCAAAAGTTTCAGTAACGCCTCTGCCAATTACGTATTTAAGAAAACAAAAGAGAAGGGTTGTGGCGCAGAAGAAAAGGAAGAGCCAGCGCAGCAGCCGGCCCTGTTGGGCCTGGGGGTGCATCCCTGTCCCCACTCCGGGCCAAGTCTGGCCCAGGCAAGGGGGGCCAGGCCCCCTTCTCTCCTGTAAAAGAGTAGAGAAAAAACCCAACTTTAGAGAAGAACCTGGACAAGATGTGCTGCAAAAGGAATTCCAGAGAGAGAGATAACAAAGCCTCCAAGGTCAGAGCTGGCAACCAGAGGAGAGAGAAGAGAAGCCCGAAGGGGGGGCTCCTTCTCCGCCCTCTCTCTTTCTCCCTTCAGCAGGGAAGAGACTGAAAACAAAAATCCCCTGCAACCTGTAGAAGATTGTTGGGGAGCGGAGACCCCCCTCTGCAGCTCATGAAGGAGCCAAAGCAGAGGAGTGCATGAAGAAGATGTGACTCCGTGGGAGGCCTAAGATGAAACAAAGTCCTGCTGGAGACCTGTGACCCATGGAGAGAGAGACCTACTCTGGAGCCAGTCAGCCTGGGTAGGATCTTTGTGATCTCAGTGAGGGATCCATGCTGGTGCAGCTGAATTTGTGACCCTGAGGGACAGCAGAGAATGGAAGAACTGTTGCCCGAAGGTGGACTCACGCTAGAGAGGTCCATTAAGGAGGGACCCCACAAGAAACAGGGGCGGACTCAAAAGCCATTATCACCTGTGACCCTGTGGTTGAAGACCATGGTAAGCCAAGTGTCCCCTTGCAGTCCATGGAAGACCCCACAGGGCAAGGGTAACCCCCAGCCTCTGGTCTTAGCCCAGGAGGGGGGTGGGCCCGGCCCTGAGGTCGACACAGAAGAGAGAGAAGAGTGGCAGTTTCAGCTGCAACAAATCGGAGCTGTCTTCCTAAAGATAATAGAAGAAGAACTTCCAAGTGCTGCAAAATTATTTAGAAGGCCTGTAGCTCCAGAAATGGAAAAGAAATTGCTTCTCCTCCTGAACTGATACAAAGGGGGAGGGGTACTTCTGTAAATACATAGCACTTCTACCTAATTAAAATTGTTGTATATGTATAGTTCTTTAGTTTTTCTCTTGCTAGTAATAAATCCTAATATTATTCTCCCCACATCAGATCTCTTTTGTCTACATAAATCTTCTCTCAACTTATAGCAATTTTGTAGAGGGTGAGAAAAAATTGGCCCAAAGTAAACCCATGACAGTTGTCTTGTCTACACTGCAGAGAAGCTGAAGTCATGTTCAGTGAAAAAAACTTCTGGTAAAAACAGTTTGGTTCCCAGGTACCTGTTGTACACACTCAGCAGGCCATTTACACAAATTCAAATATGTGTATCTCTGGCATTGTGCACGAATGCACAGATGACACTTAGGTCCTCAGCCTCATGTGCATATTTGGGAAAGAGATCCTGGAATCCAGCTAAGATCCCAGCTCCAGTGTGGAGTCAGTTTGGTAAAGGAAAGTGCTTTTCACCTCTGTTTATTTTTAAAGAGAAAGTCCAAACCCTCGTTCCTGTGTGCTCTTGGCACAACAAGGGATGGCAAAACATTGTGCAGGTTTGGCCAGGGGTGAGGTCTCAGTACATTGTTTCCAGGAGTGGAAAAGTCCAGCTCCTCTGAACTATTTAACTCCTGCCTCAGTACTGGTATGGCAACGTGTCAGCTGCTGGGGGGCAGGTGCTTGGTTCCTGAGGCCTTAGAGTGTGTGGGAAGGCAAGAGCTGGGACAGGGCTCTTTCCAGGGCCATGCAGCTCTGGTTGGTACATCAGCGTAGCCACTGGCTGATAAAGTCTGGCTCAAACTAGTCAGCCATAGGGCCCAGAAGCCACGTTTGGGATCCTTTTTGAATCATGTTGTTATAACTCAGTCCCTTCTCACCAGCATGGGCATTGAGGACCTGGCTGGGCACAGCAGGGGCAGGAGCATCACTGTTCATGTGCTCTCAACCAGGTGTCCCTCTCAAAAAAGGGAATGCTGTGGAGAAAATATTCTGTGTACAGAACTGACCCCAAGGCCACTGACAGGACCATGCTGACTAACCCACATACATTGAATTACCAGCAGTTTAAGCTGTTGAGTAGACTAACTCAGATTTTATTTCCAGTACAGTGTTGTACCCTTACCTCAGGGCAGTGACGTGTTTTTAACAGAGCCTTTTGGTGACACTGGTCTTCCATCACTGTAATAACTGTAACGACTGCATAGGCATAATTTTTTTTTCTCTGGGTTAAACTGAGGTCAAAGCCAATTCATAAGCCCTGTTTACTTTACTTTGCAACTGTTTTTCCTTTTTCCTTGTCTCTAACGTTAATACCTCCATTTCCATCAACATGTGCATCAATATGAGTACAGCTGGAGAACTGACAAGCATGCTCTGTTGAAGCAGTACTAATATTGTATTATAACACTGCAGATTTTTAGTTGCATTAAAGTGAGAGTGGCTCATGTACCAAGAAGCAGAGAGTTGTTCATCATGTACTTTTCAGAGCCTAGCCCAGGCTAGAAAGGTGGTTAACATTTACTAAGCAAGCTGGACTTAAATTCATCCCATTTCTTTGGTGTGGATGTAGGACGTATAGTCTTGACCTGAATTAGTCCATATTAATTAAATATAACCTAAACATTGCTTTTCCTCTAGGCTTGACACAGCTGACATATTACCTATAGACCTTTCAGTGTCTGACACACAGGATGTGATGTTCTATTTATTTCAACTTACTCCATTTTTCCACAGGACTACTGATTCTTCCAATGAATCTGTGATGGATAGGGAATGAAGAAGGCTCAGGTATGAAGCAGAAAGAAGTGGAATAGTTTTGTGGTTAAGGTAATTGGCGGTGATCTAGAAGGTCTATCTGTTATCCCTGATTCTGTCAGAAAGTTCCTGTTGGATGCTGCATAGAAGTATCCCCTGAAATTTTTGAAAGTAGCTGCTACTATTTTCTTCATTATTTTCCAGGAATTCCACATAAGGCATTGAAGTCTCATTTTCACAAAGCCAGCTGAAGTCCATAAAACCTGCAGATGTGGAGCTGCTCTGGGAATTCAAGGTCTTGGGTGGTTGGCACTGTACATTGAGTACCAGAGGTGAAGAAAGAAGGTCTTAAAATGTCTGAGTTCAGGTTCCCTTCGATTTATTGCAGACCACCTGTTTCATCTTGCCCAAGGCAGTTATAGCCATGCTCAGACAGCCCTATCACAGGTTTCTCTCCCTTGACTACAAGAAGGCTGGAATCTCAGAGGAGATGGAGAGGAGATATCTGAATGTAACTTCTCTTTTGACTTGAGATGCTCCTGCAGTTGCAATGTCAAAGGTAAACACTTCGACATTGTTGGCAACTGTTTGATTGGAGACCTCTGTTTTCCAACCTCATTTCCCTCCTGCACAATAATACAGTTATAAACATAACTCTCATACTTCACAGGGATGTGGTGGCTACATCAATAACAGCAATTCAACAGGTCTGGTACGGCAGGTACAGCACAAAGGGGTTTTGTCCATGCCACTGACCCTTCCTAGTCTCCAAAACAGGAAGGATGTGTGCAAACTTCCAACTGAGAGTGGGTCCTGATTTTTTATCTCTCTGAATCATGCCTGGGAATGGCTTGGGAAAATGTCACTTGTCCCAACCTATATGCATGCCGAGGACCATTTCAGCGACGCAACAGCAGCAATGGCAGATTTGTGGTATCCAGAGTATTCCCTGTCATGGCTTATTTTTCCTGCTATAGGTGAAGCCTCTAGGTCCCAAAGGGCACTAGCAAAAGAAGACTATGTCCTCAACCTTCTATGAGAAGAGAGGTGTATTTCTAGCACAGATTACAAATTATGTTTCATTCTTTTTTCACTTCCAGGTGTGAGGAACACATGGGTAGCAGAGGAAGGAGGACTGAATAAGTCTTTGACAACTCTGACCCTGGTTGGTAATTAACTTTTCTTTCACCAACCAGCATTAAATAGAGCCACCTCAGGACACCTAAGCCGACCTGAGCAGGTAGCCAGCTTTCCAACAGTCCCTTCTTTTAGCTGACTTTCAGTAAGGCAACACTCACATGCAAGCAGAAGCTCAGACAGCCTTAATTCTCACACCTACAGGGGCTTGGCCCTGCAGCCTAATTACTGTAGCTGGACCTGAGCTTGCTCTACCCATGCTCTGAGTTGATAGATGTAACCCGTCTTGGAAAGCCATATGTTCTGCCTTGCCCTGGGAGTCATGCTTTAAGTTAAAATGTACGTCAAGCCCTGCTTACTGCCAAAACCCAGGCAGCCTGAGCATCTGCCTTGTGTGTAGTGCATTAAGCCCTGTGGAGAGGCAAGAAACATTAGTGGGAATGCAATGACTGATGGGACTGTGCAGTGTCTTGATGGAACTGGCAAGAGTCCTGCCAGCCCAAAGGCCAGGCAGGGGAATGTGAGTGCCACAGCTTCTACTGCATACACAAGACATGACATCAATTTAGTTTAATGGCATAGCAACTCTCCAGTCAAGATCATGCCTTCATATAAATCTGGCTGGTTCTTTGCTTTTTGTTTGTTTGATTGTTATTTTAAAACATATTTTCTGAGGAGCAATGAGGAGGCACTGCGCAGTTGGGATTCTCCAGTCCAGATCTTCACAAGCATCACTGCTTGGGTTCAAGTGATTGAAAGACACTTTCTGACCTTAGCCAAAAAGTCACTATGGTGATCTTGTGACTTTAATACAAACTTGACACACTTCTGTAGAGGATAATAGCCAAACTTTGTCCAAGGTAACATTGAATCAGACTGGCTAAAGATCCTGAAAGAATGATTGTACTGATGGAATTTAGGGTTTACTCTTTGGCTACAGTAAGCCTGCTTCTCAAACAGGAGTTTTCAATTGACTTCAATGAAAGTTGGATCATATTAATATTTTCTTCATAGAATTAATAAAAAGCAATCAAAATCTTGCAGTCTCTACTTGGCCCTTTTCATGCAAAATTTTCAATGTAAATCAGCTGAGAGGTTTACCAAAGAAAAAGTCATTGGAAATGTCCCATCCTTGTGATATTATTTGTAGTGACCATTTCTCACAGTATTTTCAATACTGGTAATTTACTGCACAAACCTATACTTCATTGCACACTTTCAAACCCTGATCCTTCAGACTGTGTGAAGCAAAAGTTGGCATAAAGACTGAAAGGCTACATTTTATTTCAGTTTTCTTAAGAAAACAGATAGTACTGATTTATAGGGCAGAAAACCCTAAAAATTTTATATAGTGTTCCATGTACCTTTTCTTTCACAGAGTCCAGACCACATTTATTTTCAAATATGGAAACTGATTTTGGTTAATCTTTTTGCAAGTTCCAGTGTTACCAGTTCATACCACAGTTGGTAATTCTGATATCCTTTCCAAGGGTGTTTCCTGTAACTTGGACCTTTCCTAAGAGGTGCTGAGTGCAGTCAACTTTGATTTGTTAATATGTTGGACCTAATTTTGTTCTGGATAAAAACTAAAGAGAAAAAGGCATGGGGAGAGCTCTGTTTCTCAGCAAATGACAACCCTATTTTTCACCCCAATCCAGCAGCAGCTGCAGCAGGTGTACAGCTGCATTTGCTGCTGCCAGGACAGGGCTATAATAATTTTGCAAGAAGAAGGGCTTTATTGGGCCAAAATTGGTCCCTGGATAGAAGGAAACATGATCTTTTGTGACTTTGGCTGGAGATGGTGACTTACAGCTGGTCAGACTTCTGTAGTCTTTCTAAGAGCTGTGACAGGGTTTGGGGGCCCTCAGACCTCGCAGATCAAATGCACTCTGGAGTGCACACAAGTTTTGGAGCACTCTTACTGACCCACTGGGTGAATGAAGAATTACCCCTCTATATGTTTCATAGGAAAAAGAGTCTGACATTGACTGAAGCTCATTAATAATGAAGGCTGAGGTCGGAAACATTGGTTGCATTTCTTACATCTCATTCTGGGAAAGACGAAGTTAATTTTTACTCCTGATTAAAAGCTCTTTACAATGGCCTGAGAAAATTTCCTTTTATTTGGATGCTGTACCTCGAAAAAACAATTTAGTTCTCCTGTTCAAAAGCCCATAAAAAAGAAAGGATTCTTGTGGATACAATTCCCATGAGAATACTGTGTAGTTAGGATAATACACAGTCAACTGGGGTTATTTTGCATCTAAGGAGATAGAACAATATGGAGTTATTCTCACTTTTTCTGGAACTTTTCTCACTGAGAGAACTTTAGAAAACTCCATCTAATTTATAGGGCTCCTTGGGCCTGGGGACCACACATCAAGCTGCAATATTTAACATATCATAGCAGCAGCACAATACCATATAAAAATAACACAATAAATGATTAATAGACTAACTCTCTCAAACTCATTCCCTCTGATTATTTCTTTACAATTAAAACAAGTTGGTAGGATTTATTTCAAAAGAATAAGAGATTTTTCTCTGAAGCTATCCGCTGCTGGTATTTGTTTAAGTTTATAAGAGCGGGAGCTTGTTTGGCTGTCTGCTCAGTGCTGTGTTGTGCCATATAGACACCCCTCCTGGTTTCCAGACATACCTTCCCCACTGCTGGCTCCCACTGCCCCATATGCAGGAAGCATGGACTGTGCATGCTGTGCTCTGGCAATACCCTCCTGGTGGATGGCCCTTTCTAGCAATAGAAATGGGACAGCCTTGGGGCAGTCTCATATAGAAAAGGTTGGGAAGATTTTTCAGCTTAAAGAAATCTGGAGAGATGCACCTGGGCATCCCAAAGGTTCAAGACAGTGAGATGTAAGAATCTGGATAATTCAAATACATTTATATTTCACTATTTTGTCACAAAATGTGTAGTTTTCATTAGCACTGAACTGTCAATATACATAGGTGACAACACTATGTGTCTTCACCCTGAGCAAGTTAACTGAAGTACAACAATACATGTACATATCCCAGGGACTTTCATGGCAACAGCAGATGCAATAACTCTGAGATATGACATATTGCTTTATGGGAGGTACTGTTACATGAGTAGTTTGTGAGTGCTTAGGGACAACTCTGCCATGGTGCAATTTTCTCTGCCTGTCTGTCTCTTTAGTATTCAAAACTGGATTTGACTGAAACATCCCAGTTACCACTGCTTCTAGGCTCATGGAAACGGCATGTAACAGTTCAGAGCACATCTGATCTCCCAGGTCTGGGTGCAGCTGCACAGGGTCACATCCTGGTGGCATGCATGTCGCAATGGGGTCTTGCAAGGCACTGTCCCTTTACTAGAAGGAAACCCATATGCTGAGAAAAGGAAATGTGCAGTGCCCCAGCAGGTCTGGATAACTAGAATTGCAACACAAAGTGGGAAAAACATCTGCCCTGCACTGGAGACACATGTATTATGATACACGGATGAAAAGCTTTGGAATGATGAAAGCAACGTCTCTGGAAACATACACCACTACCACTGCCACAAACAAGGGACCAGATGTGTTAGCCCATAAGCTGCTGTTGCTCTGCTATGGAAATACTGACTCCATTGACTGTTGCCACTTTGAGGAAACCATATGAGTTCAGAAAGTCCCACAGCAGTCCAAGTTCTTGCTTCTTGGGGAGATCTGGAGCTCTGAAAACCATGGACAAAATATTGGAGAAGCTTGAGGTGATCGATTTCCTAGAGCATGTGTAGGTATGAGCAACTGTCAGGACACACGCTCCAGTTTTCCCACTTGGAATATTCCTGACTACATTAATGGTGCAACACAGGCACTGACAGACCACAGGCAATGGCTGACAAGTGATAATGTTATTCCCGGAGGCAGGTACAGATTTTTGAAACAGTGTTAGCAGGGGTTTTGAACTGTGTGTTTAGGAAAGGACTCCCCTTTCAAATAAATCGTTCTGTGACATTGCTGAGTGAGGAAAATCTAATGTTGTAAAGAAAAGAGAGATATTTTTTTTGTGTGTGTTTTCCCCCACTGCTCTCCACACACTGAACTTGACCACAATCATACGTTTGACCTTTCTGCTTGAGCCCATCTCAGCTAAAGTGTCTGTGTTACCATTTTTTTTACCTGAGAAAGATGATTTCTCCTCTTCAGAGCCTAGAGGCTCCCTTGAGTAGTCTCCGTCTGGAGGGACTTCTTTTGATTAGGACACATGACTGATGGATTTACTTATTCTGCTAAATCTCACCAGTATAACTGATAGAATTACCTAGACCTGATTTCATCTTCCTCCACTCTTCTGAAATCTGTGCTTCCTCTTGTTTCTTCATAGGGATTCTTATTCCTGCAGGCCCAGGGCAATGGGATTCACCCACTCCCTAAATGTTGAGGGTGTAAAAATGGTACTTTTTGACAATTCCAGGCAGAAAGGTTTAATGCGCTGTGTTTTTGTGGTAAGCTAAATGTACCTGCTCACATATGGAGCCTGTCAGGAAAAGAAATTTTTCCAGCACAAAATGCATTTTTAAAAAAGTACAGGGGGAGTGGAGCCAGTGATCAATTTAATCTCAGTGAGCAGACTTTGAAATCATGGCTAAGGAAGCCAGCACACAGCACTGGCGGAACAGATATTTGCTGAGCAACTATCTGTAAATAGGTAATATCTGTTGTAGGTAAAATGAAGCAGAAATTGCTCACAGTCTCTCAGTCCTGATGACCCCAGATGCACTCAGTCTTTGATATCTTGTCCTCCTACAACTCACTTATGTGTGGACAGCACAGGCATATGAAGAAGTTTGTGCCTGTAGCAGTAGGATTCATCCAACCCGTAATTCTGGTGGGTGTAAAGGCTGGCATTTCCTCCTACTTCCCAGCAGGAACAAGGGGTTAGTGCATTTCTTTTTCAGGCTTTGTAAGCTAGAAGTATGTCCTCAGAGACAGAACTTGGAAGAAAAATTAAGCCTGCTGATTTGAGCTTGCCCTTGCTGCTGCACTGTGCAGACTGGAGCTACCTAGTGCCTGTCCTTTGAGCTGAAGAAAGGGCAGGTGATGGCAGCATGGTGCCAAGCCTGCAGTACACACCTAGCCTCTCAACAGGGCTCACCAGCACTGGCTGATTCTGTACTAACATGGTCACGCAGCTTTCTTGGCTCCACATACCAGCAGAGCAGGCTTGTGTCTGCCCTTAGTACATGCTGTCAACAAGACTTTCTAGTGCACAGCAAGCTTCAGATAAAATCTTGAAGGTGTTGGATGCCTTCCTAGGATGTGCTGAATATCCTCTGCTCTCATTTACCTTGGTGGGAACTGAGCAGCATCTCAGCACCACTCCTTCCCCATGTTGCATCATGGAGGTTCGGGATGTTCACATGTGATATTTCTGTACGCAATGAATAACACATTGTTCAGTTGCACAATGAGGTGGAGATGGGTTTGATTTCCTGGGCAGAATCAGCTCTGTTTCTGAGCTGGCTCGTGCAGCCTCCGTCAGTGTGGTAGAGAGATGTACTAGTGTGGATACCTGTTGGTTCCCTAAGCTTAAGGGTGAGATACAGGACTGTGGCCTCATCACAACCACCTGATTTGGAGAGAAAGCTAATTCCTGTCTGCAGAAATAACCCCCCCTTGTCTCCCTCTTATGATGCTGAACACAAATAGATGTTTATTTTAATACAAAGTGAAAATGAAGCAGACTAGTTTAATATCTCTTTAGATTAATACAGAAAGCCAAAAATGTTACTGATCGTTCACTAGTAGGGTGTTGTAAGGACTCTTGCATTCCTGTCAATGTAAATAAAATCTGAGAGGTTTTGTTATTTAGCTTTTGATAAGGAAATCATTCATCCCTCTTGGTTATACAGCATGCAGCTAACCAGTTTGACAAGCTTTCATTGTCATTTGCTACGAAGGTATTGAAAACCAACAACATATGGGCACATACACACAAACACAAATATATACACACAAACAACTCACAGCCAACCAAACAGATAAAAATAAATCTTCCTGTTAGGCCATAACTATTATATCTTGGCCTTCTTTTTCAGCAGACAAAAAAACTGTAACTTATTATTTTTCAAAGTTTAAAAGCCTCAAGCAGTGATAGCACTTGTTAAAAGTTACACCAGATAGTCGTTATCCCCAAGCACACAGCTCTAGCTATTTTTAGACAAATACACAGGAACAGGCTCTATTGTCTATATTAGTCTTGCATACCTCAACAGGCACACAGTAGTGGCTTAGGAAATGGAGACCCAGGTACTTGCCTCTCATATCTGTGACACCTGATCTTGTGCTTGATCTCAGGTGAGTCACTTCACAGCTCCTCCGCTTCCCCCTCCAGCTGTCTCATTTATTTGTGTTCAACAGTGCAAGAGTGAATCCAGTAAGTCTTTGCTGATGTCTTTCACAAACATATTGGTTAGACTATGGATCCCAGCTCTTCAGGGTGGTGTTTATCCAGCCACCATTAGTTTCTCCAGGCCTGGATTATGCCAGGGAATAGGACTGGTATTCACAAAGCAACACAGCTGCAACTTCATCCTCCAGGAAGAGCCTGTTATAGACCCTTGATGGAGCTGCTCTAGGCAAGTTAGGAGCCCTTGCCTCCTTCTTTACCCCTAGGGGAGAGTCGACCTACCCAAGATTTAAATTGCCCACTGGAAGTGCCTTTTTCAGGTGAAGCAGCTACATAAAGGAATACAATAAGGTGCTGCCTGCTAACATGACATGCAACTACCTGTCCTAAGTGGCTGAAATCAACCTCAATTTCCCTAACAGACCAAGGATTCTGTCTTGTATTTTTATTCCAGGTGGAGTAGCAGGATGTTTTCACTCTGCTAAATCAAAGCTCTATTGATAAACTAGAGTCTGCACCAAACTTTCTGATAGCTGAGGAACAGAAAGCATTTGTTTTTGCACCACCCCACTGGAAAATGTCATCGTTTATAGTGGCACTACCATGTTTTACAATGAAGAAAGACAAGTGACATAAATCTGCTTCTAATTTTACTGTGAACAAAGCAATTATTTTAAATAATTTGTGGTCAAGGTTGCTTGCCACTGCACTTTTATTCAAACTCATTTAAAGTAATGCTTTCTTAACCTCACTGAATAAAACTGAGCAAACCAGAAAGCAATTGATCTTCATTAGGGTCATATGTATAGGCATCAGCCAAATCATTATCATTAGCAAATCCATCAAGCATATCTAACCTTAGTCCAGCATTTAGATCTAATAAGATCATTAACTGCTTCATTTACATCGTTATTGAAGTTCCCTGAACCACCTTTTTTTGGCCCATCCTCCTGTTGATGAATTTTATATTACTAGTTTAAGACTGAATATTGTGCTTATGTCACTTGGATTCCTGAAAAGTCATATGTCAATGCTTACTAAAGGATGTCCTAGATTTCTACTTTTTTCTTTTAGACAATAGCATCCTTTAGGAGAGAACTCATAATCTTTGTGATCTAATCCGAGATAAGGTGCTAGGCTAGTCTGAGCACACTCGTAAAATTGACAGATATGAACAAAGAGGATCAAGAGAAAAAATGTCCATAGTTCTTCAGTGGAACAGAAGAATCAGTATTTGTTAAAGAAAGTAAGCCTGTCCTCCAAAGTAACTCAGTGAAAGCAAAAGATGCCATTTCTAGAAACAGACCAGTCTGGCCAAGTCGGTAATTCTTTGGTAACTGTAGAACTGGAAAACAAACATATAGAAAGTGAGATCCAGGTCAGGAGACTAAGAATTACTATGAAGAAAGTATGTAGACAAAAATGAGAAAGGCCAACAAGCAAAATAAGATAAAGAGATAAAGGATGGCAAGAAAACACTGTATAACTTCCTTGGCAGTAAGAGGAAGACCAGAGAGAGCATTGTCCCGCTAATAAATGGGACAGGAAAGCTAATAACAAAACATGCCAAGAAGGTCAAAGTGTTTAATGCCTTTTATTACTTCAGTCTTCATTAAAAAGCCTGACTGTAATCAGATGGTTGACACAGTTAACAGCAGCCACAAAAGGGTAAGAACTCAGGCAAGAATAGGGAAAGAAATGTTTTGAAACTGCTTAGATAAATTAGATTTCCTCAGATCAGTCAGGCCTGTAATTCACCCTAGGTTACTTAGGGAACTGGCTGAAAAATCCTGAAGGCCATGGTAATTATCTTTGAGAATTTGGATGATGCTGGGATAGAAAAAGGCTGACAGTGTGCCTATTAAAAAAAGGAGAAAAAAAGAGGACACAGAATCCCAGTTGACCTGACTTTCATTTCCCAGAAAGATCCTTGGATGAGGGTTCAAATGATGTGGAAGAAAGCGAAGCGATAAGTAGTTATCGATGTGACTTGTCATGCCCAGATCATATCAAACCAGCCTGTTCCTTTGTTTGTTTTTCCTATGACGGGGTAACAAGTCATGTGGACAGGCAAGAATTTAGTTAGGTTTTTGCACTGCCTCGAACGGCATTTTCATAAGCATCCAGGGAATTGTGGTCTGAATCACGGGCCTCTAACTTCACTGGGCTCAATGAACAATAATACTGGAAAACATGCTGCATTGCTTTCCATGTCAGCTTTGGTTTGAAGCTCTGCTGCCTAAAAGTCATGGCTTCAGGACCACTGATTCTTGACAGGGTTGATGCAAAATACCAGCAGTACTTACTGACAAAAGACAGCCAAGAACCTGCTGTCAGCAGTTCAGTGTTGCACTGAAAGGATTTAGCAGGTAAGGGTCTGTAAGAGACTGTCCTGGGGTTAAGATCCACTGTTATCATTACAGTGACTTGACTGATGGACTAGAGAGCACTTATTTTAAATCTGGGTTTGACACTAAGCACTGAAAAATTGCAAACGTCTTGAGGAAAAGGCCTGAGAAACTGAAGAAATGCTCTAAAAGATGCAGGACAACACTGAATATAAACTGGCATCTAGATAGGGCTAAATGCCTCCCTGAATACTTGATGGGAAATGAGAGGAGAGGTAGCAAAGATCTGGGAATTGTAGTGGATCATAAGCTCAGCATGAGTCAGTAATGGTATCCTGTTGTGAAAGAAGCAAATATTATTCTGGGATACATAAACAGCAGAATTGTACAAAAGACATATGAGGTAATCCTTCCATTGGTAAAGCCTCCAGTAGGGAGCCAATTCCAGTTTTGGGTACCACACTTCAAGAAATATTGCAGAAAGTCCTGGGGAGAGAAACTAGCCTGGTCAGGGGTCTAGAAAACATGCTCTGCAGGGGCAGGTGTCAAGAAATATGTCTGCTTAATGTACGAAGAGAAGACTGGTGAGAATTGTGCCTGCCAGGCTTCCAATAAATAAAATGCTACTTCAATTAGATGGTAATAAACCTTTCTGTCTCTATTCATTGTGGTTAATACAGTAAGTTATATGCTTAACAAAGGTTTAAGTCGACATTTTGAAAAGTCTTTTCTCTGGAATAGATTCTTTCAGAAGCAGTAGCATCCCTCTGATGAGGACCATTAAGACCAGACTTGTGAAATACCTGCCAGTAATGCTGCAGGTAGAGCTAGTCTTGCCTCAGACAGATTGATGGATTATCCATATTTTCTTTGTTTCTATGGTAATGGATTGGCTTTTAAAAAATTCTGAGTGCAGATTGGTACATATTTACCAAAAGCAATCTCTGTACTTGTCATGAATATGAAGATGCAGTGTGTGATATTAAATTTGTTGATGCATAAATCAATGTGTAAGTTAAACATATGGTTAGTCTAAGTGCATTAATTTCTTTTAGTATATTCCCACTTTCTTTCATTCAAAAAGGCATTACTGGCAAAAGATGGTTGTGGATGCAGGATGCCCCTGTGGCTCTCTGTCCTCAGCCTCACAGTCCTGAGTCCTTCTCATCCAGAGGATAGGGAGAGGAAAACTGGTGTCAGTATTGGCAGGATGTGTCCGAATCACCTCTGTGGTTCTGGCCACCCAGGCTGGCATCATGATTAGGCTGGGGAGGTGGAAGAGACTGCTCCTGCTCTTTCTTGCTATACTACAGAGATATTAGGCAACCTTTGAGGAGTCTGTGTGATCACAAGTGGGTAGCAGCTAATATTAGCCACCGAACTGCGGGTTCTGAGGGTAGGCAGTGCATCTCCCTACACCTTACAGAGTGAGTCAGTCCTGCTCTGCCCCTCAGTGTCACTCTCCTCACTCTCCTCTCAGGCCACAGACCATATCTGGTGTTGGGTTTCAAGGTTGCAAAGGGGCAGTCAGCACACTTCAGCGATGCAGTCAAATGGTAGCCCACAGAACCAGCATTATCCTGGCCTGGGGAAATGGCTAACCTCCCCCAATATCGACATGGACACTACATCCAGTGTGAAGAAGAGGGTAGGAATCTGAATCCAGATGGAGACAAATGCACTGGATTGCTTCTTTCAGTGGCAGTCTGCAGTAGATAAGGCTAGAGTGATGTGTGACAGCAAGTGCCCTCATTTTGGCTAGAAAAGACAGACTTTGGTCTTGTACATGACAAAAAAATGTCAGCCAGGAGCTGTAACACCCAGCTCAGTAGGCAGAGTCATCTTGTTTTGCTCTATATTCCAGTGAATGATGCCAATGCTTCGTTGTTTATTTGGATTGTTTTTATCTTATCCAATGTATTTTGCTTTGGGCAAAGATACAGGCATTAAGTCAACAGAAGGACCTAGGTGTTGCAACAGCGAGTGTTGGAGCCCTTAACTGTTAGGCACTGTGCCATGTAGTGGAATCCCAAGCCCAATATGAAATACCAGGCTCCCTAAACAAAGCGTGGGGTTTAATACAATGATTTATCTCTAAACATCACATGGGAATGTGTCTCTGCCACTCAGCCATTTATTGTTTCCCAGCCAGGAAAGTTAGAGAGGAGGAAACAGTGTCTCATGTGACTTTGGAGAACCTTACACCCACTGAATAACAAGCAGCAAAGGGGGAAGGGGTGGAGGGAAGTGGAGCAGTTTGGAAACAGCCTAAAGGCACAAATTTGACACAGAAACTCTTTGGCATAAATTCTTCAAGAACAGTGAGGCTGATAGAGGAGAAGAGGGGTCCCTTAATGATTTGTGAGCAGAAGGCAGGGTGCTAAGCTATTCACGTTAATTTATTCATAACAGTTTGCTCAGCCAGCTCTACCAAGGACATGGGTATTGGACGCTTTAAATGTTCCCTGAGGGAGGAGTGAATCTGACTTTTTGAGCTGAGCCAAAGGCTACTGATGTCTCTGGTGGCCTCTCTGTGTTCCGTCTCCGGTGTTCCTCTGTGAGTTGTGAATCCAGCACTGGGGCTGATGCTGCTTGGTCCCATGCACTGGACATGAGCACTCCCATATCCAATCCAGTGCTGAATTTCCTAATTTTCTTTTATTTTTGTATTCACCCTCCATATTGATGGTTAGTACCCAAGCTCTCAGATAGGGCATGCTGTGTGGGAATATCCCATCAGCAGGTATCAGTTATGAAATATCCTCAGATGGCTTTGACTGCCTGAGCCTATTCAGAGCAGCACTGTTCTGCATGCTCATGGAAAAGATAAAAATGCCCCACATGGCAAGTGAATCCCACACTGTGCTGGGAACAGGAAGGTCCCTCACTGCCCTGCTGCTCCCTCCCACTTCTCTCTTTGCTGTGCAAAGCCAGATGGAAATGAATTAGATGCTTATACTGAGCATTTCAATGGGACAGAAACTCAGTAATATTACCTGTCAGTGCTTCTCTGGGAAGGAAAAAGGTCTCTGCCAAGTTCTCCTGGATCTTGAGCAATCTGTGCACAGTGTCGGCATGGCAACCCACAGATACAAATTCCATGCATCATTTGTCTGGGGACTAGCCTCTCTCCAACCTTCAGCCTGGAGCTCGGCGCTGGCCAAGTGTCTAGTTAATCTGAGTCATTGAATTGCTGGAAGGGATTATAGGGTTAAACTGGGATAACCTAAATAGGCTGATAAAAGGCTATTCAGTAAGAGATGCAAGTGCCCAGCATCTCCAAGGTTTTAGCCCACATGCTCTCGAGTCCTGAGTTGAACTTAATCTAGAAGAATAAAGGGTAGGCACTGGAAATTCCCCAAAAAACTTGGAAAGACACCCAGTGTGATCTTAGTCTCTGTGAGAGCTGGAAAGATTTATTTTAGAAAGAGGTTTGGATGGTTAAATATTATTTGGAACTGTGGTTTCATTTTGTATGTACAGTGGTTTTACTCTTAGTTCCTTTCCTGTTCTATAATCTCCTCTGTTTCTTCAGTGTAATTAGCCTGTTGTTTTCAAAAGGCTTCTGATTGTGTGTGAATTGAACTCATTATGCACCGACTTTGCTCTCTGGGCTCAGTGTGTGTGTGTTATGTATGCTGCCTGTGCACTGCGATCCCTGACCTGCACCAGAAGCAGCTTTGCAGGCTGAGATATTTGCATGTGGCAATGGGCTGAGGAAGAGGGTAACTCAGCAGGCTCTTGGCTTAGCAGCTTCAAGCCCAGGAGCCCCAGCTGATGGCTCTGGAGTCACAGCCTCCTCTCCTGGAAGTGTAAGAGCCTGCATTCCCTAAACGGGAGCCGATTTAATCATAGGGGTCTTTCAGGGATGCATTTTGGGTACTGTCTGATGTCCAAGTGCTCAGCAGATGCACCCCAGTGTCTCTTGCAAGATCATCTAAAAGATAAACTCTTGCAGAGGCTTGATGTTTCTAGGTTCTGCTCTGCACCAAGGCCTTACCATATAAACACTGGAAAAAAGATTCTGGTGGCAGCATGGCATAATTATCCTGGAATAATTGTCTCTAAGAACCTGTTTAAGGGGTTTTGGACTGTAGGTTCTGCTTGTATGGATGCTCTGTGGGAACAAGCTAGAACTGGGCTTTTGAGAGTTTTTAGAACTCCACAAGTCTTTAGAAAGCCTGGCATGGTTGGTTGCCTCAGAGCCATAGGTTTTACAGTTGTGAGTTCCCAGACCTAGCATTGCTTGTCTGATGGAGCTCTGCCTTCTGGACATGCTGACTCCTAGGTGACCTCAGGTCTTTCTTTTATCTTCTGAAACTTAGATAATTTTGTTTCAGCAAATGACTATGCCCCCAAACTTCTGACTAGCAGTACTTCATTGTTAAGGAAAATAAAAGTTTCCCACTTCGCTTCTCAGTACGCTTTGAGCTAAGTTCTGGTGGAGCTGCCTTAACAAAGTGGAATCTCCTTGTCCTTTCCAGTCCACACTGTGTGTGGCCTGCTACACCCTCCCAGCTCCCACTAACTCTGAAGTGTTGTCAACTCACGTCTCCATCATCATTAATTCACAAGAGTGTGTAGAAGATGCCATTCCTTCAAATATCTTTCATATCAGTAAGTTCTTGAAATGCAAAAGACTAGCAAGTATGGATATTGTATCCATATGTACAATACGAAAGTATTGTAAAATACTTTAAAAAAGCTCACTAATTTCCCTTCTGTGAAGTGATCACCAGTGCAGTAATTTACAGCAACTAAACAAGTTTGAATCCAGATTATGGTCAGGATAAGGGAGGAAAGCAATGAAAATTGCATCCCTTTTGTCTTCTACATAGTCACAGAAATTCTGTTTACTGGGTCTCTGCTTAAGATAATGTGAATTTTGTCCTTAAAGAATGAGTAGTCATTCATTTGGTGGAGAAAGTCAAAGTCAATGTTAATGAGATTGCTCCCCCCATGCAGGGAGGTGCTGTAGCTTAGATGAATATTATCAAGCATAAATATCATCTATGGATGCCAGACTCCTATTCCACGTTGGCCTGACAACTTTCAAAGTGATACTTGTTTTAGCGGCTAAGCAATCAGCCAAAGCGACAATTTCTTTTTGAAGACAGCTTGACAATCTACCAACTTCTATTGCGGTGTTACTACTAAAATGCACAGTATGAATCATCACAGTCACTTTATATTTTCATAAGTGATAGTGATGAAGTATATCGCTATGTAAATACAGGGTATAAATTCTTCTCAGTCCTGCAGTACCAAGAGGAGGAAAGTGATGGACAGCCACAAAGGGAAAATGTTCGTATCATAACTGTGCTTGTTTTTCTTTTATGGAGCTCATTCATAATGCCTACAGAAATTACAGCATGGCAAGGGAAGAGGGATGTGGACAGCAACTGCCATTCCTACTACTCTGTTGCCATATCAACCTTCAGTGTGGTAATTAAATAATCAGTGCCTATAAATCTGAATCGCCCCTTTTAGAAGGGAAGGGCTCTCAGGTTCTTGCTGGACAAGAATGCAGTGTGATCTCTTGGCTAAGTGTTGAACTATGCTTGGCTTGCTGCTAAAAACCATTTTTGGAAGCAAATATTTTTCTATGAGTAGGAAAAAGTAGTCAAAAGATTTAGATTTAGAATGACATTTGTCCTGGTAATTTGCACCCTTAATCTCGGATTCTCAGTGTTTAAGAATTTGCTCAGTAGAGGCTGAGCCTCTGAGAACTTAGTGCAATAGGTGACATCAGACCTATCTGTTACACCAGAGACTCAGTCCAGCTCTGCCTGACATCATTCATACACTCACCACAATGCCATGTTCTCCCTCCCGAGTTGTAACAGGGGTTGGCTGGATCTGTTGACCACCTTCTTGGGTGGGAGGTCCCAAGGAAGAGGAGAAGAAATATGACGTTGCAATGACCACTAGGATAAAACTCGCAGGGTCCTTGCAGGAAAGGCACCACCTTCCAACATGGCCACTCTCTCAACTCATGAGTGCATGCATGTGAGGGCATGTCCATGAATCCATATGAAGAAATGTTTCAATCACATGATCTGTTGTTCGTTCCCAGTCTCATGGTCCAATGTGAATCATCCAGAAAGCTAAGAGGCTTGGGAGATGGCATAATCAACCTTTTGGGGAAGTCTGATCCAGCCAAAAGAACATCATTCTGGGACTTGGAATGAGTGGCTACACATTTTTCTTTCTTGGCCGTGATCACTGTAGGGTGATTCAGCTCCTTAAATGTAATGACATTTGAAAAACTCCAGGGTATCAAAGCTATGCATGTGAAGCTGTCATGTTTTAGTCCCACTGCAGACCCACAGCCTTCTTTCTGAACGTCTGGTGTATGCTTTAGAAAAAATGCTGGGATTTGACATCTATGTATATTAACTGAATTGCATCCTTAATCAAGTCCCAATTTTTTTCTGGAATGTAGACATTGCTCCCTACGGTAACAAAAAGACTGGAGATCTTAGTCCAGAGTCCTTGGAATGTGTTCATAGCATTAGACACTGGTGAGTGGAGGGATATAAGGCGTACCACTACCAGTAACAGCCTTACAAATTTAGCTGTTCCACTTATGAGAGCACATCTAGTTTAGCTAGTTCTGCAGGGCCCTACCTTGCCCTGCCAATGCTCAGGAAATCTCAGCCTGGTGGGACACCAGCACTGTCTGCTCCTGCTGGGGAAAGCACAGACCACAGCTGTTTGAGCTGCACCAGCCCAAATAGTTTGGGGTCCAGATGCTGGGGTTAAGTAATCAAGCCTGTAGGAGATTGGAAGGCTGTCAGCTTATGCCCAGCATCTAGATAGAATGCTTGGACTATCTCTGGACTGATTAATTAGTCAGTCTGATTAACTATACCATGTAGGCTTACATTGGGTATGTCTACTTGCTCCAGGGAAGCCTGGGCTTCCCAAAGTTCAGACATCTGTAGACTTTTAAGGACCAGGCACATAACTCCATCTGGCTCGACAGTGAGACTTAGACAAAGTCAGGTAGGTCATGCAAAAACAATATGAGAAGCAATGTTTCATATATTTCGAAAATCCTATGGCCTACACAGTCATAGGAAAGTGTCATAAATGCCACTATGCTACCTTAGTTACAATAGTGAAAATGTTACAGCATAACCTAATGCCCAGGGAAATGTCCAATGGCTCTGGAAAGCCTGTTTCTAGATATTAAGCCTGTAGAGAAACAGCCCTAGTTACCTGTCCTAGCCAGTCCTAGCCAGTTACCTGTCCACAAATCAAACATCTTGTTCATTTTGCTGTGTGGAACTCTCTGGTTTGTCTGAGCTTTTGTGTGATGGTGCAAATGAGGTATAAAAGTAGTTTTGTTATTCACAGATATGAAACAAGGATATGAAAGGCCCTCACTTACTGAGAAACTGGAGTAATGAAGTTTGAAATTGAAGCATAGGCTGAATACATGTGTCATGTTCAAAAGCTCACATCAGGACTTGAGACCATTTTCAGAAATGATTATGTTTTATTCTTCCTGATGGGAGTTATATTATGCAGGACAGTGCTGTTATAGTTGTCTTTCAAATAGGAAAGAAACGGATACAGTTTACTGTCGTGGTTTAACTCCAGCTGGCAATTAAGTACCATGCAGCCGCTCACTCACTCCTCCTCAGTGCGATGGAGAGAAAATTGAAAGGGTAAAAGTGAGAAAACTCATGTGTAGAGGTAAAGACAGTTTAATAGATAAAGCAAACAGCATACACACAAGCAAAGCAAATCAGAAATTCATTCCACTCTTCCCATGGGCAGGCAGGTGTTCAGGTATCCCCAGGAAAGCAGGGATCCATCATGTTTAATGGTGAATTGAGAAGACAAAGCTCATTACTCTGAGTATCCCTCCCTTTTCTTCTTCTCTGAGCTTTATGTGCTGAGCATGATGCCATATGTTATGCAGTATCCCTTGGTTCAGTTGGGGTCAGCTGTCCTGGCTCTGTCCCCTCCCAATTGCTTCTGCCTCCTCAACCTCATCGCTGGTGGGCTGGGGTGAGAGGCAACAAAGGCCTTGACTTGCGAGAACTGCTCAGTAATAATGAAAACTTCTTTATATTATCAACATGATTTCCAGCACAAATCCAAAACACAACCCCATACCAGCAACTGTGAAGAAAATTTACTCTACCCTAACCAAAACCAGCACATTTACAAATGGAGGCTTCTGAAGGCAACCCTTTAATGTGAGGAAGACCATGGAAATCTGGCCACCAGCAGAGGTCTCTCAGAACTGAGCATGCCAGGGCTCCTGTTCTCAAAGAGTGTTGATGATATTTTGCTTAAACTCAGAAACCTTTGTGAGATGAAGATCATCTCCCAGTGGGACTGGAGGAACTGAAATCTTCCTAACGAAGAAAATATTCAGAGTCAAATGAACATAAATCTTGGTACTGAAATGATTCAGATTATAATCTGTGGAAGCTTGAAGGCTGGGACTATTATCAAAGGGAAGAACAAGGGATGAAAGACAGGATCTCTGTTGTGATGCAGCAAGCAAATACTTGCTCTGTCTTGTTAGCAGTGACGTTCAGAAACTTAGCTAATAATAGCCCAGCCTTGATACCAGAGAAATCAATCCCTATGGACTGAACTATCACCGGATCTGATTTATGTACATGATGTTCAGAACTGCAAGGAAAAATGTCATGAGGCAAATTAAATGTAGAATGTGACAAACTGTTGCATCTCTCTTTTCCTATTATCACACCCTGGTAAAGGAAAGGCAACAGTAAGCATCTGTTTCAGTCACTTAAGTACTGTCTCACGTACACTTACTTGAAAAGATATTTGACCAGTGCAAAAAACCTTGAGTCAGAGAGCTAATAGTTGTCATAATATGATGTTATGTTGCTTAACACAGATGATGACAAGAGTTTTTGCTGAACTATCTGGCTCATACCTACGTATGAGTAATCAGTTGTGGAAATATCAGAGAGGATAGAGGAATGCGGTAAGGAAGAAAAAGTTGAGTCTCAATCACATTCATAAGTCTGAGCCAAAACAAGTGAATAAACTAACCAAAAACGTACAAGTGAGCTTTGAACATGTGCTGAGACAAGAACATGACTAACAATGCCATTCAAGTGATATCTTCTGTACAGAGAATCAAAATTCTCTTCAGAGAATCATCAGGAATGTTGCGGGAAACATAAGCAGAAGAGGACTAGCTTCTTTTTGAACGCTTATGGGCACACTGGCAAAATTTTGGGGGTCTAATTCGGAAACAGTAAGTCTGGAAACACTGTTGCTTGACACTGAAGGGCTGAAGCACTTAGGATTGCCTTGATTTTCAACTTTATAGCTCCCCAGATGGTAAGAACTGCTCTAATCTTGACAGAGCTGAGCAGCTTTGCACTGTGCTTGCATTAATCGTGCTCATTGTGATCATCAAACAGTCACTGGATAAAACAGAGACAGAGACTGCAGAGTGGTGACCAGCGTTATGGTCCCCTGCTCTCCACACCGCCACAACTCTGTCCAGCTTGCTGTTACCTCTCCTCACTCACTCCCAAACTTTTACCTTTCAGTTTTGACCCCCCTGTAACCTCTATACCAGTGCATATGGCAAGGAAATAAAGGGCTTAAATCCCTTCATCAGGCAAGAAGCTGAACACACCTGGCCATTGCACTGGGCTCTGTCTCCAGTTCTTGCATTCTTGGAAGGAATACAGTGATTTGGCTGCCCGTGCTTAGTATGATGGTGTCAACTGGCAAGCAAGGATCAGAGATTATGGATTCTTTGCTCCTTATAGATATTTGTCTCAGTTTCATTTGCACACCTGAGTTAGAGAGAAAAGTGACATTTCATTTAGCATCTTGTGTTGGGACTGCCTGGCAAGGTTTTGGCAGTAGGGGAACTACAGAGGTTTCACTGAGAAGCAACTAGAAGCTTCCTCCATGTCTGACAGAGCCAATGCCAGCTGGCTTCAAGGTAGACCTGACAATGGCCAAGGCCAAGGCCAACCCATCAGCCACAGTGAAAGCCCCTGGGATAAGGTGTTTGAGAAGGGGAAAAACATTGTGCAGGAGCAACAGCAGTGAAAGAAAGAAAAGAGAATATATGAAAAAAAACAGCCCTGCAGACACCAAGGTCAGTGAGGAAGGAGGGGGAGGAGGTGTTTCAGGTACTAGAGCAGAGATTTCCCTGCAACCTGTGGTGCAGCCCATGGTGAGGCAGCTGCTCCCCTGCAGCCCGTGGAGGTCCATGGTGGAGCAGAGATCCACCTGTAGCCCTGGAGGATTCTATGCTCAAGTAGGTAGATACCCAAAGGAGGCTGTGATTCCATGGGAAACCTGTGCTGGAGCAGGCTCCTGTCAGGACCTGTGACAGAGGAGCCCACACTGGAGCTGCTTTGCTGGCAGGACTTGTGGGGGACCCACTCTGGAGTAGCCTTCTCCTGAAGGAGTGTACCCTGTGCAAAGGACCCACACTGGAGCAGTTCATGAAAAACTACAGCCCATGAGAAGACTTATGTTGGAGAAGTTCATGAAGAACTGTGTCTTGTCAGAGGGACCCCACACTGGAGCAGGGGAGGAGTGTGAGGAGTCCTCCACCTGAGGATGAAGGAGCAGAAGAGACAAAGTGTGATGAGCTGACCACAGCTGCTATTCTCTGCCCTGCTGATAGAGAAATTGGGAAGGAACCTGAGCTTAGGGAGAAGAGAGGGGTGAGGAGAATGTGTTTTAAGATTTAGTTTTTATTTCTTATTACCCCACTCTGATTTGTTTGTCATTAAATTAGTTTTCCCAAGTCAGGTGTGTTTTGCCAGTAATGGTAACTGGTGAGTGATCTCTTCCCTTATCTCAGCCTATGAGCCTTTCATTATATTCTATTACAGAGCAGGCATCTCTAAGAGTGACCCTTCCCATCATCCTAAACATGCTGCATTCAAAAGGAGTTATTAAGAAATTAAATTCCCAGGAGCCCAGACACCAAGCTCAGGCTGTGAGCTTCCTGGTACATTTTCCCATTTCTTTGTTTGTTTGTTTGTTTCTTAAATAAACAAATAGAACCCCCAAACCAACACACAGACTTATTTTGATGTCATTCGGTAGGGAAACTCTTCTGAGCTTGTTCTAAACTTGAAAACACTCTGACCTCAGTCTCCTACTACAGATATGTCTAGACTAGAATTTGCTCTCATGTTGTAACTTGTGTTTATTAGTTGTTTGCCAATCACCTAGTAGAGTTGGTGAAGACATTTGCAATTGTAAAAGCTAATCTAAACATTCCAAGAAGATGTGTTGCAGCAGTCAGACATTTGTGGTTCACCTTCACTTGTGTACTGAGATAACTCACAACTGTTTGCCTCATGGAATGAGCATTCATGGACAACTCTCATTTATAAGTATGCTAACCAACCTGAAGTAACTGGCAATCATTTAAATTGGGTCACACATCAAACTCCCTGTAATACCTGCATATTCTGTTTTTAAATTGAATTAAAAACACTGGTTAGCATAGGCTTGGCCAAGGGGTCACAGTGCTGAAGAATGTGAGATATATGAAACACTTTGCCCGGAAAAATATGTTTGAGGAATCTGTGGGCAGAGGGAGAACAGCCTGGATGACCTCTCCGACACCAAGTGGGAAGCTGACTGCTCGCTGGAAAACTGAGGAGAGGAATAGGATGCAATTCTTCCCACAATGGGTAATAAGTGCCTCCTATAACACAGTGATTTGAAGAAGTAGATTCAAAAATTGTATCATCTTTTCATAGAAAGAAAGTAACTGGCCCCAGCAGTCTGGAAAAAGTCAGAAAAGTAACTGATGCCTTAAAGTAAAGGGGCCCATAAATATCACTTCTTTTTTTTTTTTTTTTTTTTTTTTTTTTTTCCTTTCTACAGAGAGTGTTGTAAACCATGAGGTTGGATATTGGATTGGATATTGCGGGTAGTTTGTGCTGGTAGTGCATGATCAACATATCTTGGGAGAGTACAGCTTGATTACAAAATGAGATCTACTTCACCTCACCGACGTCAAGTAAATATTTCAGAGTAAAACTAACAGCCAAACATAGCTGGTACTGATAGTATTGAAATAAAATGGATCATCATGTACATACTACTTCCATAAATGTTTATATTACAACAAATTGAACATCCTCAGCCATTTGTTTTCATTCTATAGAGAACAATTAGAGGATAAGATATTAAGAAGGATATACAAGGCAATAAATGACTTTCACAGATGCTTAAACACCAAAGGGAAGTGAAAATATTTGGTAACTACAGCCATAATTTATGGAATCAAACAGTCCCATCCTCCACTGTAGGCACTCTCATTATTCCATAACAAATCACAGGCTCATTTATAAGATTAAAAAAGAGGGAAAAAGACTAAAAAGAGATGAAAAAAAGTTTTGTTTTTCCTTTTTTTTTTTTTTAACTCAATGAAATATTGCAAGTCCCATGCCAAAGCCAGCTCAAAGACAAAACTGAATTTTGTGCCTCAGGAACATAAATTCTGGGAGACCAAATGAGTGTTGTGGGAGATGAAGCATTCAGTGGGCTCCTGAGGAAATGAGAAAGGCCAGTGGGATTAGGGGTGATGTTAAATTATGAACTGCAAATTAGAGTAATCTCCTCCCACACTGATAACCTGACCTCCCTGTACCCAAAGTAATGTGGTTCTGTTTGCAGAGGTAGAGACTGTAACATGTCCCATGGGGTCTTGTGCCTTACTGCAGTGGGGTGATGGCTCCAGTGGAAGATTGTGGCCAAAGAGGAAACCTGGATTGCAGGTGCTTTCTCCTAGCTTTGCTTTGACCCTGGCTTGTCCACTGCCCCATGAACTACTTCTTCCTTTTATTTTCCCTCTGATAGCAGCTGGAGGAAACAAAAGGAATTTTTATGTCTTGGGAAAGTGAGGAACATCACCATCTAGGAGGAGAGGAAGAAGGAAGCAGCCAGCCTCTCCTCTCCCTCTCTCTGCAGAAGGGAGACTATGCAGATAGCACCAAGGGGTAGTTTGACAAAGGGGCACAGCCACTGGGCCAGCAGCGACCCTAGGCATCTGCCTCCTCAGCTGTTTGCATCCTGATCCTGCCCTATATCCCTGCTTTCTCAGAAATAGTTACCTAAGGACAGAACTAAAATCAATTAGTTGATCAAGGGAGTGATCTGTATGGAAACTCAGTGATGTATCTGAACTCAATGTCAATAAAAGCTTCAGTCATAGTGCAAGTTGAGCCAAGAGTGAGCTACATTTTCCCATAACTTCATGCGTAGCCAATTCCTTAAAATTGAACAGCCATCTTCAGCCCACTTTAGGGCGTAGTCTTTTCCACCCTGACTACATATTTCTATGGTAACTACTCTTACCAGACACATCTGTGTATATATGTGTGTATGTAAATAAAGAATAGATAAGGTACCAGTAAATGGTGCTAAAACTGTGTCAGTTCCTCCGTTGTGTTGCAGACATCTCCCGTTGCGTGCTGCCAGCCCTGTTCTCCATGCGGGTCTGTACAGTCTCCATTTAGCAAAGACTCAGAGCAAAGGGTTGGGTTTTTTACTTGAAACCTGTGTTGTGGTTTACCAGTAGCAGAGCATTGCTGCACCAGGCTGGCAGGGAGCAGTCTGCTCTCTGTTGCGATACCAACAGGGAAAATTGGAGCTTCTCTGATGCCTAATGCACAAACCAGGCAGCGGCTGCAGTTCTGGACAGAGAAAGCAAGTCAGTCAACGTGGTCACTCTGTGTAATGCAGTAAGGAAGAACCGCTTCCTAATTTGTCAGCTTTTTGGACCTAATACATGAAGTAAGGCAGCTTTTCCATCTCTAACAATTAAAAAAAAATCATCAGGAAAAAATTACATTTTCTCTTGTATTTCCATATCGCTTGATTCCATGAATCCCCCTTCTCCTGACAAGGTGGGAGCTGAGTGGTGCAGCCAGGACATGTTTGACTGTATGGAATTTTTTCATTTCTTGAATATTTTTTTTTTTTTTACTTTCTTTGCTTTTCTTGCTTCACACTTTCCAAAGCATAATGATCTGAGAAGTAACAGGCTCTGTCATGCCTTTAAGATGCTAGAAACTTTCCACTTGCCTCAGAAGTCTGTATCTTAAAGAACAGGCCTTAGACAACAAGATCCAAAAAGCACAGAGTTTTATGACGTTAAGATAAGGAAGAATTTGGTATTGATGTAGGGGCTTACACCTCACTGTGGGTGCAATCCCACCCATGGCAGCCCACCTAACCTTTTCACCTTTCTGAGAAACAGGAGACACTTTAAGTTGCAGAAGAAAACTTCTTTAGCTTCCTTAATTTCTGCTGCAGTTTTTGCCTGGAGGTTCCTTCCTCTTGGCTGAGCTAAACACGCAGGTAACTGCTTTCCTGCCTGGGGCCATTTATAATTCATAAAGTAGGTGCTACTCTGCCACACTTCCTGAGGGGCATCCTATGAGCTGTGCTTCAAGACCACGCTGCTCTGCGGAATTCAGGAAAAAGGCATTGCAGTTTTGGTCACTTTAATAAAAACACTCCAAACCGCAGATAAAGAGTAGAAGCAGTTCTCTGATCTGTATATGGTTACAGTAAGAAAGGAGAGAAGATGTGAAATATCTGAGTTGGTTTTTACTTCTTTTTTGTGACACACTTCTCCAGAACTAAGAACACAGGCGGTATTAGAGACAGAGATGTAAGAGTCTCCCCTTTTCAGCTGATTAACTCTGCCAATATGCAGCAGGATTAGTCTCTCTTCTTCTTGCTTTCTCCCAGACCCATGTCTGAAACATAAAGTTTCTGGTGGACCCAGGCTACTGCAGGAACCCCCTATCCATCTCCTCCCTAACTTGGCTGCTCCTGGGTCTGGGATGTTGGGATGTGAGCCAGGCTTCCCTCCAGTCAGGCAGGAATCACCACCACAGTCCCACTGTGACTGGAACGTCACACAGCAGGTGGATCCCAGCATCGTGGGGTATGGCAGTGAGGCTGTGGCAGCAGGGGCTGAGCTTTGGCTAGAGGTGGCCATAGAATGTCACCAGCAGTCAAAGGACACCCAGGCTGTGACTGCCCATGGCTTTCAGGCAGCTCAGCCAAGGCGACACTTCCTCTGGATACACGGTAACAGAGGTTAGAGATTTAAAGCAAATCTTCAATGCCTACAGCCTCTCAGGTGCCTAAACAAGTTAGGTGGAGTTTTTTTTGGCTCTCTGTCCTATATGTAGGCATCTAAATTCTGCATGAGTTGCACTTTAGGTGCCTTGCTGTTTTCTTTGGATTTTGCCCTCAGCTGTGAGCAGGAGCACAGATTTGCTCTGGCACGTGCAGCAGTAGGACAATGTCACCCATTGACTACATCCCAGAAATCCACTCCCTGTTGCCTCCTTTTCCCTCCCAGCTCTTAAACCTTGTGACAGCGATTACATAACTTTACCTACTATTCTGTTACTGCTCCCTTGCAACCAAGCCTGTGAGCTCAGCTTCCCAGTTGTGTGATCCAGTTTAAATCCTTATCTGCCAAAATCATTCTCTCACTGGTGAAAACTCCACTTTCTGCTCAGCTTTTCCACCCTTCCCATATATATACATTCTTCAGTCTGGATTATTTGTTTACTTTAATAATAAACCAGATAAAAGTGCTGCTCTTCTCTTTGAGGTGTCACCATCCACCCCAGGCTGCTGCAAAGCTGAGGAGTATCCAGGATAGACAGCTGAAGGGATCTCTGTGTTTCGGGATGTGGGTCTGGCATGACACAGGCTACAAAACCTGGGCTTGTGTGATAACAGTCTGCACTTGTTTAATGATGTCTCCTTCCCCCTACAGTGGAGGATCTGTGAAAGCTTTATTTTACCCAAATTAATTTTCACTCCTCTCTGCTTTCATGGTTGACCTTTTCCATCCAGTCTTACAGAACAGATGAATTGTCTGTGAAACTGAGGTTGTTCAGCTGTTATCCCCTATAGCTGTGCTCCTTTCCTCTCCTCCAGGGAAGCAAACCCATTGAAGCAAGCTGTTTAAGATATTTGCAAGGCAAACTGTGAAGAATTTGGCCTTGTTTTTCAATTTAAATACTCTGCTGCACAACATAGGCCAATTAAAACCCCATTTTGGTGGATATTTTATATGCAGTCCTTCTATAGATGTACATACAATGTAAGTTACTGCTTGTTTTAGATATAAGTGCTATACTATAATAATCACTTATCATTACTAGTCAAAAATAATTGTAAGCTGCCATTGACACATAACTGCAGCAAAATGATACAGCAGTGCTCACCCCTGGAAACAATATTTGGCGTGGGAACCTTCAGCAGGGGTGCTAAAGAGTCAGAGAAGCTGTGGAAGAAATGACTACACAAAATGGCAGAACTGTCACAGAGGGGCACAGAAAGCACTGGAGACTCAACCCCCAACCTTCCTCACCTCTGGATGTGCTGTTTACTTACGAATTTATTTTATTCCTAAGTGTCCTTCTCTGGGAGTAGCTTTTAAAATTTGGTAGAACCAAACCATGATAGCCTTTCAGTGGCTTTTTTTTTTCAGTTTATATTGCCCTTGTGCCTTGCTGGTAAATACAGTAATTGCTTGTTATGATTTCTGTTTGTTCTTTGGGAATATAATGACATGTTTTTACAGATTGCTACAGATTTATATATAGTCAAAATGACTTAATTAAGAAAAGTAACTTCCTCTGCCTCAAATATCTCAGTACTGAAAGATTTATTCATGGAGGCAAAATAAAATCATATTAGTAGACCATACCTGAGAGATTCAAAATTATATGTGTATTTTTTTCATTGTGAAGAATGACTGGAGATGTGAAATTATATACAGGTATGACTCCATCATCATTAGGGGGAAACCAGCCTCATTTAACAGTGGGTAGGAGGGGATGAACATTTTATTCAGCCAAAAGAAGATGGTAGATAAATTACTTCTCCCTGAATTTGATCAGGACAAGGAGCATGTTTCATCTTGTGAAAGGCTGTGTAATATCTTTAATAACCACAGCAATGAAGGCTTTGCTCATATATTTCATTCAAAGCTTCACCTCCATCAGGGAAGGAGCAGTCAAAACCAGCCCAAAGGGAAGAGGAATATCCTGATTAGCGTCGCTGCCGCGTTTCCCTCCGAGGCCATGGCTGTGTGAGCAGCACTGGGATGCAAAACCAACAAAGAACTCAGTGTCTCCCGGCAAAATCTCTATCATTACAGAAAAATTACTCCTTTCAGGAGAAGTAAGGTTTGCCAATAAAAGTGCTATTTTGTCGGGGCTGATGCTGGCACGTAGTGCCAGACAGGGATCCCGGCTCTTCACACCCACAACCAGCGCCGCCGCAGTGCTGGCACGGGGCTGCAGTGCCGCTCTGGCCTCAGATGCTGAACAAGACCAAGAATAGCACTGGGTGGTTCGTTGTGTGCAAGGCTGGAAAAAAAAAAAAGTCGTATTTAAATCCAGTGTTTTCCAAAAGTAGCTAAACCCGGGAGGTTATAAATTATTAACCTGTAAAGCAGAAGGTTTAGGAGACTGCCACTTGTGTGTTCTGGAATAGTTTCTGCTGCCTTTTTGGGATGCAGCAGAACCTTTCATTTAGTTATTGCTTTCCAGCTGAATTTTCAGCAGCTGCAGTTTATCTAATCCTTGCAGCACATTTTCCCTGTAGAAAAAAACACAAACAACAAACAACAGAAAACAGCTGGGTTTTGCCTCATTATTTAACTTTTTGTTGTGTTACCAAGATTTTCATTACTTTTAGGCTGAACCCATTAATTCTCTACCTACTGTGTCCCACCACTCTTTTGCAAGACCCCTTCTCATCAGAGAAGAGGAAGATATGGGAAAGATGCGACCCGTGGTTAGAAACAACCAAGACTAAGAAGCAGAGACTGCTAATGATATTATTAGTGCTTCTTTTTCCACTCTGAAATATATTATGTCCTTTATGCTTAAAAAAATATGTATTTGCTGGAGAAATGTATCTGTTCACTGAATTTACCTGTTAATGCCTGGTGTAAATTTATTTTGCTTTAAAAATGTAAATTTTTAATTCCACAGTTGATTTGTGTGCTACCAGTTTATGAAGAAGGAATAAATAGAAAAAAAGCACATACTGGTGGTGGGTCAGGATGAAATTATGAAAATAAACCCACTTGCATATATTGAACATAAACTCATGTTTGCAATGTGGGCAATTTGAGGAGTAGAAACTGCAGGACCCTGACAAGGGGAGGTTATAGCTCTGTACCTTTAATGTTGCCCTTAGAAATGTGTGTGTGTAGGTATATTTACAAATAGCAATGAATGAAGGAAGGAAATAATGTGTGTAAGTTTTATGACAAGTACCATGTGATTTACTTTTATTTGTGTATATCATGTATTAGAATGATCAGATTAGAAAAAATAGATAATGTCAATGACTTTTGGAACTGCACAACTGAAATTGTGACAGCTACAGAAGAACAAAAAAATGAGACTTTTATTGCATTAAGTGTGGAACAAAGTAATGCAGTCAAATATTTTACCTGTTTGCAATTTAGTATTTCTATTTACTTATATTTGTCTTTGCTTTCTAAGTTTTTAATTGCTAATTTTTAAATTCAGGATGAACCAAACCCCTGATGTTTCAGACTATTTTCTGAAGCTTAGAAGAGAAAGCATAATATGTAAGAAATATTGCTACACAGAATATTTGAGGAAATACAGATTGAGGTCCAATTATTGGTAGACCCAGGTATATCAGCCCTTATCAGCACATCCTGTTTGGGCTATCTTCCCACAAACAGCTTAGGTGTTAGTCTCACAGAAGCAGTGTATCATTCCCTTCCTCTGTTTATTTTTGGCAACCACAAATACCATAGAGGATATTTGTTTTTGCAACACAGTAATGATGAAATAGATTTACCGGCTGCAGTCACAAGAATGTTAAGCAGATATTCAGTTGTTTAATCTCTGCAGCTTTGTTGAAAAATTTATAACTGTCTCGGACAAATTGTTAGAAAAAAGTGGGACATTTAGGCTTATGGTTATGGGATATTTTTATAGCACTCAGAAAGGTGTGGGAGATAGTGTGGGTACTCACAGCTACAGAAAAACCAGTAGAGAAAAAGATACTAGTGCCACAGGCTTCTTGGCACAAACAGGGAACCCACAGCATTGTGCCCTCAGGGGTAGTAGGACAGGCTGGCGTCACACTCTAGGATATATGTGCCATCTGGGTCTTCAGTGGGGATGTACATGTGTTAGACAAGGTACCTACCTGCCAGAAGAAAGAAATTATAGAGCAGTTTTTTACTTTTCCTCACCTATGATGCAACTATTAGCCCAGATCTGGGGGTTTATGATGCCTTTCTTCTGTCAGGATGGTTTTTTTGGTGTTTCCTTCCATAATGGAAAGAAAAACCTTTGATGTGGCAAAAACAAAGAAAAGCCACAGTTCCAGATCACCACTGACAACCACTATTTCTTTAACTATGAGCCCAGACCCACCTTATGAAACTTTAGGTACTTCATGAAAGTGATTTCAGTTCTGTACAGAAAGTAAATATCCCTTTGCAGAGAGACCTACAGCAACAGGGCTTCTCATCTGAACTCCTTAAGTAAAAGCTCTTAAGTGGAGGGGGCTGAAAGTGGGCTGGTGTCAAAAGGCAGCCCTGAGTAGCAGGTCACACCTGCAATGCTTCTGAGAAGTCTGCTTTATTCCTGCCTCCCTGAGCAGAGCAGGATGCAATCAACCCAAAGCTGAAGACGGGGAGAAATACAAAAAAAGAACAGCATGCTGCTCCATCTGCTTTGCTTGCAGTGCTACCCCACTTTTTTTTTTTTTCTTCACTTCTTGGAGTCTAACAAGCCCGAGAGCTACTGGGTACTGCTCAGACTCAGACAAGCTGTTTTGATCGGTCACCTTCTGCTTGTCTGTAGCTCCAGTGCTAAGTTTCCACTACTGTTTTGCCTGTAATAGTTGGAGAAACCAGCTCCTGCTTCTGCAAATGAGTTGTCAACATCATCCACCTTGTTTTCCTCCAAAGAAAAAAAACCAAGGTAAACAAGACAACTCTACAAATAAAGCCTGGCATAAAAAATAGAACTTATCTGCCTTTTTTTATTTCATCACTACTGTTTTTATCCCAGTCTCCATACCATGTGATATTTCTGGCACCATATTACAGAGGGCCCTGTTGTACCTGTGATACCTATGGATTTAGACCACACTGAATATGAAATTTTTTGTTTGTTGATTTCCGCTCCTTCACTGAACATTTTCATTGCTGTTTTTTTATTTTCTTTAACCTTGCTAGTAGACACAGTATTGATGAGGGAGAAGCAGGCAAACATCTCCAGCTGCTCTAGCCATGAAATAAGCTTAATTTTCCAGTTTATTAACTCTGACCTGAAGGGCACTTGTTGCAGTTACTTCTGAAGGTAATATGCTGTCTGTAGAAAGTATTTATACTTCACAGTTTCTTTCTGCTTCTTCCCTTAAATACTCTTTGAGAATCTATTAGAACTCTGCTAACAGAGATCCTATTTGCATTGATATATGAAAAATCACCTTACCAACACACTAATATTTTGCTGATAAAATGTCTTTGCTTCATATTGGTGACTTGGATCTGCAATCAAGCTGCTATTGCCTGTCCCAGCATGTATGTCTCATCCTTTTTTAGGTGATTAGTGTCAAAGAACCTTGGCTTCATCTCACCAGGAAACTGGAAAATTTTCTGCAAAGTCAGCTTGAAGAGGAAGTTCTTTTCTTATTCTAAATTTATATTCATAAAATAAGTGTCAATGTGAACTGAGGAGTACATACTTCAGACCAATGCAGCAGAGAATATTTTCAAGAACTTTTATAAATTACACCTGCAAATCCACAGGAACATCATTATTTAGTTAGGGAGAAATGGTAGAGAGCTTTCACTGAAAAGAAAGACTTCACTGCTTTAAGCACTATGCAGAGAAATAATAAAAGATGGCTTCTGTTCATAGGGCTTGTAAAGTACATGGCATTTGAGACATGATGGTCAGTTAGACGCAAAGTGGGAATAAAACTGAAACAGTACTACACAGCAGTTGACATATAGTAGATTTGAAAAGCAGAATGATAATTTTCATCATCAAATTTGATATATAGTATAATACAGGCCTTATTTTTTCCCCAGGTCATTTGTACACATATGTTTAGTTGCTACTGGATAGTACTTGGCATACACAAATCTCTGTTTATTTGGGGAAAATAGGATATCAGTCATGTCAGAAGTTAGAGAAGTTTTTTTTTAATTCCACATTTGAATAATTTAGGGTTTATTTATTGTTTATTTTATAGTTTATGTTAACATCATTCAGCAGATATTATATATGTTATTGTCTGTGATCTCTGAGTGACAGTCTTAAAAGATCAGGTTGACATTAACAAGGGATCCCATCTTGCAATCATGTAAACACATATTTATCCTTCTGTCCTTCAGTGGGCAAATCACATGGAACAGCAGTTGCCCAGCAAAATTTATATGTTGCTCTAGTATTGTAATCTATTTCAATTTTATTAGTGTTTACTTTCAATATGAAGTTTGCTAGCATTGAAATAGTTGAAACTGGGATTTTAAACATGAGTATAGATTATATCTGCTCCAACTTTATCTCAACAATAAATATATACAAATTTACAAATTCATCACTCTGTAATTTTCAGCTGGTGCTTAAAGTAATTACACATTCTGTGGTGATAACACATTCAAGGTTTCTTTTTTTTTTATGATACCACAAGCTGGCAAGACACCTAGATCAGGCATGTTAATGCTAATTGGCAGATAAAGCATAAATCTGAGGGAGTCTGGATTCCTGCCTTTTTGCCAGTTTTTCGTTGATTGGAAACTGAATTCTTTTAATCCTAGCTTTTGCTATTCAAAAATGCCAGGCAATTCGCTGTTGTCTTTCCTCTGTGCATTTTAATCCATCAGTTCTGTTATTTCTTTAATGCCTTGTTGTTTGTTTTTAATCCAGAGACTAAAACAGTTTTCTTTTTAATTGCCTCTTAGAATCAATCATACAGGACTCCCTAATGCAAAAACCAATTGGTTCTGGTGACATAGCTATAACACTGATGAGGTTTTTGTTTCTTGTTTATTTATATAGGTGCATGACCTAGTGATAATAGCAGTAATAAACTTCATTTGAAATATAATAGTTTACCTGCTTGTCAGGTGGATACATTTGGTTATTACCTCTACAGTTTGTATACCAAATATTTCAAGCTTTCTGGAAATTCATTTCCCTTCAAGGGTGTGCATCTTATTCCAAGACCTGCTCCCTAAATAACCTGTGGTCTGAGTGTATTTATCCTGTATTCTTTATTATCTTTATTTTATTAGACAAGTAAATATAATTTTAAAATAGACAAAGGATTCCAGAGTGTGGTTGTGCATGGCATGGATCTTCTTGAAAATACTTTGGTAATTTATTAATTAAAAGGAAAAGTTTGGAAACTTCTTTTAATAATCATTTTTTGTTGTGAACTTAGCCCTGATTCTCATAACTGTCTGTAACTGAAGGACTGTGGGATCCCCCTGGATGTGGGTGAATGTGTGAAGACAAGATTATGAAGTAATAGCAGATGGACATAGAAGACAAAATGATGCAAAGGTTACAGATAATTGTAAGCAATCAAGACAGAATGCCTAAAATAATTACTGCAGATGGAAGTGGGCATGCATTTGTGGCTGCTGAAAATAATGGTACAGATCCAAAGCATACCTCAGGAAACCCCTTATTGGGTAGTTCTCAGAAACCAATAGAATACACTGGGGAAAACTATTCTATATTTGTTTTATTTCTTATGTTTTCCCACGAAACATCCACTGATGGCTACAGGTAGACACATGGAAGTGAGTGAGGTGGATTCCTGAGATGGTCAGTGTGGCTGTTCCTCTGCTTATGACCACCTGTCAGTGGAGGGGCAGTAACTGACTTTGCCATTAAAATGAGAAAAAAAAATCTCTAGCTTTTGTTTGAACAAACTGATTGTTGCCCAAACTGAAGTAGCTCATAAAAACCATTATCTTCCCTCCTTTTAAAGCAGCAGCTGCCGTGAGTATCTTTGTTCTCTTTTTCTGAGATAGTATCTCATAATAGTAGAGTTAGCATAAAATAGGTGTCTTTGGCTACTGAAAGTTTGCCTCAGACAATACACATTTTGATAAAAACAAAACAGAATAAAGGAGTTTAAAGCTGCTAACAGACCTAGTGTGTGCCATTTGTATAGTATGCAAGATTGCAGAAGGTTGGCAAAAGCTGCATTATTTTTATCCCTACATTTGTATTGTTAAGTCATCATGTATTATTTTCACTGGGTTTTAAGACACTCCATAATCCATAGCTGGGAACATCATACAGATCCACCAAATTATTTAAGTCTTAACTTGCAGATCTGTGGCTGCAGCAGACAAATGTTCTATTCATTGTTTGTGGAAATCAAACCTTCAGGAGGTGTGAAAACACCTGCCAGAATTACAGACTTCGAGTGGTAGCAGGGAACCCTTCTCTTTGCAGTACAGACCAAGATTTAGCCACCTTTGATACTTAAGTCTTCTATGTGTTTGTACTGTAGACCTATTGTTGTTCAATGAATTGAAGAGCATATATCAATTATAGATAAATGTACCTACCCACTATGTCTATCCAAAACAAATTCTCAAAATGTCTTCTTCTAATAGGGCATCATATGATCTTGGTTATGCCTTCTGTGGTCTTTAAGCAGCTCCTCTGAGCATGGGCTTTTGGCTTGCAGAACTTTGCCATAACTCAAATGTCCTTTGTTTTGGTTCATGGCCTTATATGCAAGATAAAGACCATGACTTTGTGCTACCTGGCTTCTTCTGGGGACATCAGGAAGAGGAATGGCACAGACAAACTGCTATAACCTTGAGTCCTCACTCTTGCTATCCCTGCACAGATCCTGCTGTTAACTCCCTTGTGCTGTGGATTTTTACTTCACTTGCAGACAGGATGGATGTTTTACAAAGAGGATTTGGACCAGAATTAAATGTGGCTTCCTGGCTTCTTAAGACAAATCAAATTTTGAAGGGCTCACTGTATTTGATATTTCAAGGCAGGTCTAACTTGAATTTGAGGAAATGGCCTTGAGGTGCACGAGGGGAGGTTTAGACTAGACGTTGGCAAAAATTTTTTCGTGAAAGGGTTATAAAGCATTGGAAAAGGCTGCCTAGGAAAGTAGTGGAGTCACCATCGGTGGAATGTTCAAAAAATGTGGGGATACGGCACCTGAGGACATGGTTTAATGGTGAACATGGTGGTAGTGCTAGGCTGACAATCGAACTTAATGATCTTAGAAGTATTTTCCAACCTTAATGATTATATGACTCCTTTTGCTTGCCCCTGTTTAAATTCCATCCTTGGCCTCTTGCTTACCAACAATTAAGTCTTTACTTACTGTCAGTATCACAGAGTTTAACTATATAAGATTATACATATAGGTCATTTGTGTATAACATCATAATTGTGCAAGCTCTCCCATTCCTCTAAGCAAGACTGTCACCTCAGTGCCTAAGAAATCTTAGACAGTGACATTGGAGCTGTTGTCTAGAAAAGTTGCTGCTGTAAACAGCAAGCCCAGCCTAGGCCCAAGAATCACAGATTTATATCGATTATTTAAGTAGCAAATGAAATTGCACCAGAATTTTCTTATTACATCAATATCTAATAGCTTTCTATTTTAAAGGAGGAGGAAAGGGCTGAATTCATGACCTTACTGTCTCCAGTAGTGTCTGAAACTGAAGTTATAGCCTTCAGATTTGTACACACAGATAATACGCACAATATAGTACTCACGGTGCTGCGATTTTTCTTGACATTCAATTGAATGTAGCAAGTAAATTGTGACAGTGATAAATGCTGTGTACAATATACCTTCATACTAGCGCAAGCCCTAGTGAAATTAATTCCCCATTTTGCTCTGTCTCATTGAATCATTCCCAACGAGTGGTCCCTCTGTGATCAGTGACATTGATGGAAGCGGTGCTCAGAACTGCTGCTCCTGAAACCCATCTGAATCTGAGGAAGAGTGCAGAACCTGAGCTCTGTCTTCTGCCTTAATTTGTGTTCAGAGGATTTGTAGGGTTTCTTCTATGCCTTTATTTCACATACTAGGTACAAAGGAATAGAAAAGAATGATTCTGAAACTATGGCCTGGAGACTCAGAGAAAATGGTCCTTCATGGTCTAACAAGCCATGTTAGGGGCTAAGTCTTGCAAGAGTATCCGTGCCTGGATGTTTCACTGCTTATTAATGGAAAAAGTTTGTGTTGCCAGTGGCTCAGTAACCCCAAAATATGTGAATCCTTTAAGTGGTGAAAATCCCTTAGCCCTGCAACAGAATCTGGGATGGAGGACAGGTACACAGAACATGTGGAAGAAAGTGAGACAACAAACAATGAACGATGTCTGAAGGCTCAAACCATCACCGGCTACACCTGAAATAAGTTCTGTTAGATCATTGTATCAGTTTACCTCATACATTATTTTCCTTTTACTTGGCTTTGATGTGCAGCCCTTGGCTATGGTGCTAATTCTACCTGCATAGAAGGAAAAGAAAATGGTCCATCTGACACTGACTGAGGTATATTTCCTACTGTAAAGTCAAGTAAATGAAAGCCAAGACTCAGAGACAGTTTCTGTCCTAAAGAGCTGAGTGTTTTATTTTATTTTGTGCACAGGACTATGTTCATTGCGTTCCTCTGTCACTAACTGAAAAGGAAAAGCAGTGTTTTGTAACCATGACATACCCTGTTATCTTCCCCAAGTGATGAGCTCATCCAGATTACTCCAAGAGGATACTTACATTTTATCAGTGGCGCCTTGTTGCACAATTTCCAGTTTCTTTCTTGAAGATACAATAAAAGATTTATGTCTGAAGGACTATGATGTGGTTTTCATCTAAGAGCAAAACAATTCCTTGTAAAAAAATACCGTAGCCCCAAATGATTTCATAATTGCAAACAGTGTTGACGAGCACTGTGGCTTAGATGAGTTTATAACATATTTGCTGTGTTTTCTAGTGAATATTTTTGGATGTGCTTAGTAAGGAAAATAATTAAAATCCCCCTGCCTTTTCAAATTGACATAAAATAAATGTGATCCATTAGTTGATGTCTACTGTAACAAGTAATTTTTCTCATTAAATTCCAATTTTTTTCAATGATTTCTCTCTCATTCTCGTCTGTGTGTGTGTGCGTTAAATAGTTTCAGATCTGAAAGTCAACCATGTTTCTCATTATCAGACATCAGAAAGGCTTTTTTCTCTTTGTGTTTTCATGCCACTTAAGGATAATCAATTCTCAGAATACTGCATGTTTTTGATGTATGGGTAAAATTCACATCTTCTGTTCTCAGTGCTGAAAGCTTATCTGCACTGCAGATCTCAATTGGATATTCTGTTCTCATACCCTGTGCTGGGCTCAGGTTGTTATCACCATAATTTCTACATGCAGAATATTCACGATTCCTGCATTGTGGACAGGAGAATTGTCCTGTATCAGTAATGTCACCATGCAGAAAAATATTTTATAATCCATCTAGGATGAGAAAAATTTCTGAATCCAAGCTGCTATGAGAGAAGAAAAGTGAGAAATGGATTTAAAACTCCAGAGAGATGATTTTAAGCAACGCTGTCTAGTTGGTTACAATTAGTTTATCAAATTGAATTATGGACATGCTCTTACTACTCTTGTTATTCTATTTCTTTTTACATCAGTAGCATTTGATGTTAGAAACGTTACATTTTAGCCTGTCTGTAATAAAGTCTGTTGATTTTACTTGAAAGATTTTCTGAGTGCTTTTTGGAAATAATTTACAGTGTATCATCTCTGATTTGGGTTACACTGCTCCCTTATTCTTACTGCTACACACAGTAGAAAAGAATGTCTTTTTTTTGTCTTTTTTTTTTGTCTTTTTTTTTTTTTTTTTTTTTTTTTTTTTTTTTTTTTTTTTTTTTTTTTTTTTTTTTTCTTTTTTCCAGATACATCTCAGCTGTTTTGAAACAAATCTGTGTTCCTCTTTATTCTTAGATGATTCATCTATCATCTGAGAGTGGGTATTCTGAGGACTAAAGGCAAATCTTGTAAGTAGATGTTCTCAGTATTGCCTTGCAGTAGGAAATTCTACAGCCTAATAAGAAAGAGCAATTCAGTTGCAAAGGTTATGTCATGACATTAATATTCTCAGGATTAGTTTCAGCCTTTGTATTCCCATGTTTCACTTGAGACACAAGTCTTTCTGGATTTGGATCAGGGTCTAAGCTTTGCAGAAGTTTCTGAACCTTTGTTTTTACTATTTTTCATCAAGGACTTCCCCAGGCCCCCTTTATTTCTTTACTGTTTAATTTATGCTGGCATTAAGCCCTAGATATTAAACTAGAATATCACCATTAACTGCTGACAAAATGGGTAAAAAGGCATAGTTTTAATTTCAGAAGGGAGGAATTTAGCAAATAAGGCATGGATCCACCGTCCTTTCTAGTACTTACCTGAGAGCAGTTAGTGCAGCACCTTGTGGAACCCAGCCTTGGCAAGGTCCTGTTATTTGGGGAAATGACTTCTCTGAGACACACCATTTTCAGGTGAGATGGCTTAAGTCAGTTGTGCGATGTGTTTACATGGTAACATCTCTCACAGCTCAGATCTGGAGGCTACTCTATGGCTTACACAAAGACCAAGGAAAGCTGTGCCCAAGATAGAGTGGGAAAAGAATAGCGAATCAGACTATAGGCTTTGGAAAAAACATCAAAGCATTTCAGCTTCTTATAACTCCCAGAATACTGCATGCCTTTGCATTCAGATTCCTCATTCATGTAACCAGGATTGCAGTGGGAATGGAAACAACAGAACATGAATCCACGGAAACAAAGGCGTTTGTATTATTCTGTGTGGCCCTCAGAAGCTGCAGTTTGGATATAATTATGACTCAAATGAAAGGACATTAACAAAGCAAATGAAATATTTTGTCTCTAGTTTGTTCCAAAAAAAGCTTTTATGATTGCAAAGTTCATAGATAGCTTTGGCCCCTGGTTTTCAGGACACTACTTAAAAGAGGTTATTTACTCATATGAACAGATCTATCTTTAGTGGCATCTGAAAAATTTGATTAAAGATGTCTATTATATAGACAATCTGTCAAATTCATGTGGAAGAAAAATGAATTACCATTAGTGTAATTAAGGATAAAGCTGTGGTACATGGAAAATTTGGAAAATGTTGTGTCACGAGGAGTTGCATGGTGGATTTACTTTGCTCTTGCAAGGATTTTTGAGGAACATATGACAGAAAGACATATAGCCAAGACTTTTAAAGGAATCTCTTTTTCTAGGGCTTCACAGAAGGGTCTTTGATTCATTCAACCTAGTACTTAACTACCTACTTACTTACTGCCTCCTTACTTAACTACTTACTGTGAGTGTAATTGCCATCATGTCTCATGGTAATACACGGAGAGACCCAGGAACCTGAACAGAGTGATTCAGAGCTGAGAGGTTGTCATGAAATGAGTGTTTTAAGGTCATTTAAAACATCACCAGTAAAGACAATAACAAAAGCAAGTTTAACATAAAAGCAATGGCACGACAGAGTTCTTGGCAAGGTTCATGCTACTACTTACTAGATAGTTAAAATATACTGAGAAAAAGCACACAGATATCTAAAATCACTATCAACCTGAGCTGAAATAAATGCAAGACCATCCATGTGGAGCTTGGGGGGTTGGTGGGGAGGGGGAAGGGAAAGACAAAATGACAGTAAGGGTAAGGACAAAGAGGGAGAAGGCCTAGAGGCCTGGCAGTATTTAACTTAAACAGTTTAACTTAACTGATGTGTCAACTTAAACAATTTAACAAAGGATCCATGTATAATTTACTATACTATAACAGTAACTTACTTATAAATCTGAAGTACTTAAGAATTTAGGAGAGCACATCTGATATAGCATATGCACAATGCACACAGACATAAAGAGTCTGTACAAGGTACCTGTGAAAAATTTCCTTCAGTTCTGCGAAATACTCACTTGGAATGTTTTTGCATTCTTCTCAACAGGCCAGTGATTGTGTCTCAAGGAGTGAGATGCCAGCCCAGGATCCATCAGTTGGCAATCCTCCAAGAAGCAGCAAATGTGAGAGCTGCTGACTCTGAGAGGTGTCCCAGCTCAGAGGGAGGTTGCTGGTTGCAGCCCCCTACGGCCCAGGAGAGCTCAACAGGTCTCTTTTGGACCGCTGTTTATAGGGTCACGAGAGAGTGGGCTTTAGTCATAATAACCTTTCATCTTGGCCGCACTTTTTGTTCTCGCACTTTGAAAGTGTGAGAACAAAAATATTATTCCAGTTGGATTGTTACTCAGGCAAAAATAAAAGTTTCCAAGGCTGCTCATTAGAAAAGAAAGGAACTTGTTAGAAACCACTAATTCCTGGGAACAGACAGTGTTTCTGATAAGCTCAGAGGAGCTTAGCCCAGGTGTTGTCAAGGCCAAGGCCTAATGAGCATTTCTCAGATCATAGTGTGGCCTGGGGCAGGGGAAGGGGATGCACCACTACAGAGACGACTGTGTGGTCAAGAAACTTATTCTAGATTAAACGACCTTAAGAAAGGAATACACTTTACTGATTTATTTTTTACATCTTGTGTAGTTTAGCTGGCACGGAGGCAAATGCAGAGCAGCATCTGCAATTTTGAGACTCCTCTCTTTGCTACAGAGAACCTATAATGTGAGGATTGGGTGCTGAGGGCTAGTTCCTGTCCAGAAGAACCTGTAATTCATCATCTAAATTGGGTGTTAAAATAGACATCTAGAAAGAAAAACTGACTTGAAAACTTAAAAGTTAATTTTAAAGTATTTAAAGTGCCTTGAATATGGCAGTAAATAGATGGGCAATAGAAGAAAAATATTCCAGAGTTGCAGTGCTCAGTCTCCTAGTTCTAGCACACATATGCTAAAACACTTTTTATACACTGTCTGGCATGGTTACTACCTGGTCACAGTGTACTTCCTCAGGTAAAGCCTCTATTTGAGTAACATTTTCAGCTCCAATTTTGTCCCCAAGAATATTGAATTCTGAAGTGTCCTTCCTAAGCCTTCATTTCGATCGACAGATGTGCAGTGCTGAGCAAGGGGTATAGCTGCCCCATCCTTTGGAGACACACCTGTGCCCATCTCCCTTCGCACACAGCCAGATGAATGTCAGCCATTGCCTGCCTGTAAGGCAAGCACTCTACAGGAAATTCTGCAGAGAAATAGCCCCAAAGTCACCAAGCTTTGAAGTCGTTGGAGCAGCACTTTCTTGCAACCAGCTGGCTTGAGGCAGACATGGGTCTGACTGCAAAAAGTTGTGCAGATGTACCATACCCTGCAGTCAGGCCGAGTTCAAAACTTGCTTCAGTTACATCTTGGTGCTAGTTTGGAGGGCAGCACTCTGGAAACTTGTTACTCGAGCACTACAGTAATTTGCTGCATGTAGCAATAGGTTGTGTATAGAGACACTTAGGGTCTCTTGTCATCTTAGCTCTGATTTTCTGAGGGAATGCAAACGAGGTGCTTTACTTCCTTATGCTGCAGTTTCCTATCTGACCACAATGATGGTAGGTAGCTGTCTCTAATAAAACATCTTGAGAGTAGCCAGTGGGAAGGATCTCATAGGTGGACAATGGGAAGTTTAATTGTGTTTTACCTATAAAGTGTTTTGACATCCTGTGATAAAGGATGTTGACTGCAAATTATTATTAAAATATTATTAATTTATATTTGTAATTAAATGCATTAAATATTAATATTATCTCTAATTAAAATTATAATTTTTTAATATTTAACACAAAGTGTTATTCTCTTTTCCAGTAGTGTTACCAGCCAAGCTCTGAAAGGCAAAAGTTTTCCTCTCCAGAAGCTGCTGTAGTGTTACTGGGTGGAGAAGTGGAGGCTCCATGCCATGCCAGATTACATAAAGCGGTGTCAGAGTTGGACTGCTGTCATCCATGCTGATTTCAAACACAGAGCTGCCACTGGCACATTCACAGTTTCTGCCAGAAGACCAGTCTGAGTTAGTAATCGCTATTTTTCTTGTGCTTCAGACTGGATGTCCAAATGCTTCAGTCCATACATCATCTGGGTGACACAGTGTTTGAGGTGACTGGCTAGAGGACCTTGCTGACTTATAGAACAACAATTGTGAGAATTAGACTCCCAAATCTTTATCTTACACAGTTCAGTGTGAGTAGCTCTTCCAGGAGCCTTTGTCCAGCGGGACTCCAGACACTGACATTCAGCAGTGTAGAGTGCTGTCTGCTGGATAACAGCCACCTCTGGATGAGTCTTCAGAAGGAAAAGCTGCAGGAATGCCATTTCTCATCAGCTGGTGTCACTGCTTGGAGCCAGATGTTCACAGCTGGGTGTGGTAGTACAAAATGGTCTAGGAAAGAAAGAAGAAAATGTTTAATAGGAAACATTAACATTCTGGCTAAGCTATGGGCAAATGCAGCAATCCCTTGTTTACAACAATAACTACTGGAAGCTGCAGAAATAGATCTCTGACATTTTAAAGTAGTATGTTGACTCTGTTTGATCAGACAGGAGATAATGTCATGCGCTTATTTTACCATAAACACTCCTAATAAAGACTCAGCATTTCAGCTATTGGCAAGAAATAGAAGAACATGAAGTGTCTTTTGAATATTCAAACACTGGGGTGTTTGGAAATATGCAGTTGACTGTAATTGTACTTTATATTTCTTGAATGTTCTTCACAGTAAATATCTTGATTTATGAATGTGTGATAAACTGATTACTGGAAATCTCAGAAGTAAGACAATTTGCCTTTTCTGTTTCTTTCTAAAATAACCCAGCCTCCGGGAATGGGGAATGTTTATGGTGAACAACGAGGACTATATTAAAATATAAAAATATAAATAAGGAAGTGCTTAATGGCCTTTGGAAACACAGCACACAATGCACACACAGTTCTCCTGTGTTGTAGGAGGATACGCTTTCCCTTCTTCTGTGAATATCTGGGCTTCTCACTTTGGCTAGTGAGTCACTCGACATGAAGCAGAGTAAGTCTGGCAGGACCAGTTTGGAGAATGAGAAAGGAGTCACTGAGAGTTAAACACCTAAATATGCACCAGATCAGGAGATGAAAGGAACCACAGAAGTTGTGAGCACTGCTGTGTTCACTGCTGCTCTACCAAGATCCCCTGCACCTGCTTATTAAGTGAACATACAGCTCCCAATTAAAAACCCAAACTGGTTATATAAATAAAAGAGAGTTGGGGCTTCAGAGTGGGATCCCAAATGCAACAGATCCATTTTGCTGACAAAAAAGGCTGAGGCTAGCTGAATATCACGAGTCCTGGGTTTGGGCTGGAAGCGTTCAAAGTCCTACACAATCTTTGGATTTCTGGAGTGAGGAGCCTAAGAACAGATATACTTTGAAAAACAGAGCAGAGATCTTTCTCCCTTTTAGGAGAGAGCTGCTGTGGGACAGTGCTCCTTTTCATTATTCTTTATTATTCAGCTCAGTGGTTAGTACACTCATTCAGGATGTGGGTGACCCAAGTTCAGTTCCTTCCTCTGCCTGAGGCATCTCGTACTTCCTTGGAGAGTGCCAGAACCACCAGCCTATGGACTATTCTTAGGGCGGGGGACATTCAGTCCATCCTCTTGAAGTGGTTCCTCTCTGCATCTCATCCTTTTTCTTTGTCTCAAGGAACAGTTAAGTACGCCATGTGAAAAGGAGCAGCTTCGGTAGGAAGGTTTCACAGACCCCTTCTCTGGTTTGTTCAAATTCAGCTGGCAGCCTGGAGTTGAGATCAGTTTCCTGAAAAGTGGGAGGCTTGAGTTTGATTACTCTGGGGCTGAAAGGTAAAATATAATTTCCATGTCATGTGTAAGTGCTATGATCCCTTAGCCATAAGGGATAAGACTAAAGATGTGCAAAGGACAACCCTTTTGGGGGATCGATCTCTAAATGACTTTCCAGTTTAGGGAAATTTGTGGTCAGAGCCCCAGTGGCGAAGCTGTCCAAGTGTAGAGGTACAAATGTATTTCGAGAAGCAATTTACCATCTGTAAAGGGCAATTTACCATCTGTAAAGGCACCCATTTTAGTCTTGCTATTTAGGAAAATATTACTTTAAGACCAGCATTTTATAACTTAAAAATCACCATACTGGCTTAAACCACAAATACACATTATATTCTGTCTATTGCTCTGTTATATAGATCTGTAGATGGGAAGTGCTGTATGATGCCTTTTTCAAAAATCTTCCTCTGTGTGACACTCATCCTACACTACGAAGGAAAGAGCATTTCTAGGTGCCAATTATGAAGCAGAGGAGGGGCAGACTCTGATTCCAAGTCTAGTTAAGGTAGCCTAGATAAGAGAGTTTCAGTGTGGATATCCTGGGTTAGTCAAGGTACATCTGACAGCAGAATGAATGTCTATTCCAAGAAACAAAAATCAAAATGATTTTAAGAAAAAGTTCTTACTGTCTGGGATAAGTCCAGGGTCCACACTGGTGTTGACTCAGCTTTAGCACTGACTTGAGGAAGTGAAAACTCAACACTTCCCAGATCTGTGGTCATGCTCCCGCTCCTCAGGGACCAGAGCACAGCCCAGCACAGGCAAGGGGGGGTGGCAACCAAGAGCCCCAGTCTCTGCTTGCTGCTGTATAGAGGCCAGGGAGACTTTGCACGTGGGAATTTGCAGCACCAGGAAACAGCTCCTTGGGGTCTTAATTGCAGCTCTCTGGATCTTGGTCCAGAGTTTAGGAAATGGAAGACACTAATCTGCACTTTATCTGCTGACTCCACTCAGCATGAATGAATCCCCATTTCCAAGGAGCACTGTCCTGCCAACTGCATGAAAGCGTCACTGTGTCTGGGAAGCCATGCGTGGATCAGACACAGCCCACTTGAAAGTCAGATAACTTTTCTTACAACCCTGAGCAATTACATTAAATTGCTCTATCTCAAGCGTACCTGCTGCTCTTAAACTACCCAGTTACAAGGCTTAGAGGAGATGGATTTTTTTGTCATGTAAACAAATGGAGCAGACAGCATTATGTGTCAGAGAGACTGGGCTGCTCCATTGTTTTTAAACACTGTTTCCTCAGACGGCTTGCAGAGTTATCTGCAGACTGTCCCTGAAATGAGGGACACATCTAATTGACAGCTGATGCCCAGTGTAGTTAATACTGGTTGAAGTGATGTTCTAATGAACCAGGGTGCAGCTGATAAGCTGCTGGGCAACTTCCTTAGCTTGTTAAAACAGCAATAAATAGTGTATCACTTGTTGAAGCCAAATGAGGCTGGCTTCTTAGGGTAGTTGAGTCAAAGCCAAATGTAATCTAATCTAAGCCTGATCTATATCTTATTTGAAAGTTTGAAGGTCTCTGACAATCCTAGTTTGATAAGGGTCCACATACTGTGAATTTATAGGCCTGTTGTTCCCACCGTATTTATAACCTCATCAAGGTAGGGTTATTTTTTTTTCTTTTTCTCGCTTCACAAAGAAATCTCTAGGGGATCATTTCCAAGCAATTGAATTTAGTTACTTCATACAATGGCAGGTGAAATTAGTGCAAAGTAACAGGAGCTAGATTAATGTGATTTCAGGAAATAATCCATAAAAATCTTATGAGGCCTTTAGCAGGTTGTAAATTGGATTTTGGGCACAGGGAAAGAGAAAGAAAACTAAAAATTCTGAACAAAATAATCAGTCAGTAATGAAAAGTGCTAACATTTTAACACTTTATGCTGAAATAAAATGCCAGAGAAAAAAACATAAAATTGACTGAGTTACTTTTTTAATGAGATGAATGATTAAAATTGTGATTATAGATGTAAATAAATGCCTTCTGCTTTTCTCACCAAACAATTAATCCATGTATCATCAAAGGGCTGCAAATCAATAAAAAAAAAGAGATGGAAAGGAAAGAAAAGAAAAATACGTCTCAAACAGTTAACAACCCCATCTCTGCAACTGGGAACTGGTTTTTTCATAGTCTAGTAATGAATTGTTGCCATTTATTGATAAAGATTTGTGAGTGGGGAGCAACAGGTTTGGTGCCTTGAGTTTGGAAACTGACCAGGTTGTCCTCTTGAAAAGGACTTATTTTCAAGTATTTCCCACATTTTCTCTAAGCCCTTAAGTTCTTCTTTCGCTGGAAATGAGAAATAAAGTTTTGAAAAATCAATCCTATTTTAGCTGCTTTATGGCTCAGTTAGTAAAGAATAAGAGAGTCTGGATCAGCTTGGGATTTTGATCAAAGCACATCCTTTCAGATATACTCCAGATATAATTCCTTACCTGGAAAAAGTCCTCAATATCTTACTGAAAGTGTCCCACCAGAGAAGAAAGAGAATGGATGGTTGAATTTCTCCTTCTCAGCACAACCATTTAGGAAAAGCCCTGCTTTAAAATGTGGGTTGCTTCTCCAAACACGGACAGGGCAGATCCCTATCCCACAGTCACAGCATGTACAAAACACAAAGAGGGAAGGAGCTCTTCAGCTATGCTTCCATTAGCAGATTAGACAGACTATGGGCTGCTGGCCAATTTTTGTGTCATGCATGCATTCATATTCCCAAATTACGTTTCTTCTTCTTTCCAAAAAGCCTGGCCTTACTTTTTAGGGTTGATCCCTGACCTGTGCTATCTAACAAGTGCTGGCAGAAGATTGTGTAGTGATAGTTGGTACAGGTCAAAACTCTGCCAGAGTACTTGTGAACAGTGATGGTGATCTTGAACCAGAGTTCTGGGAGCTCTTATTTTGCTGCCATATCTGACATAACTACTCTGTCCTGATTGTAGATGTCCAAAGTGAGCTGTCTAAGGCTTAGCACTTCACTGTAGAGTCTTTTATACAAAATTACTTATTTGCAGATGGTGATGGATCTTTTCAATAGATGGGTAACTGAAGAAAATGAGAAGAGCTACCCTTTCTCTCCTCTGACTATACAGAAAGTCAATATGCCTAACTCAGTTTTAGACACCCAGCATTAGATGTTCCCCATTGCAGGAGATGAACCCCACTATACCTGTCCTGAATATTCAGAATGAGGAATAGATTCTTGAGGATCTAGAGGATCAAGGGCACAGAAAACACCACTGGGCCATAGCTGAGCCATCAAGTCAGCATCCTCTTGACAAAATCTGTATCCCTGCCAGTCAGGCTGAGCCTTGCACTGGGGTCTATTCACACCCAAGAGGATTCCTGCTGATTGCCAGGGCCTGTGGAAGACCAAAAGGGGATTTGGATGCGTGCAAGAAAGGAAGGAGACATGAACAGATTGTGATCTGATAAACTGAGCCTGGGAAGGAGACACAAGTGAAATATGTTAAATCAGCTGACTGGTGCAAGAAGATAACAAGATATCATCCCAAAAGATTAAGGAAGGAAGGATATGGCAAACTCAGTTGTTGAGGTGGGTAGCCGTATTTTTCTGGGTCATGAGCATCTGAGACACAAAGCTGAAAACATTAAGAACAACACCATACCCTCAGCTGAGTCTTCCATTCTCATTTCAGAACTGCTAGCTGTTAATGTGACTTATTTTCTTATGAGTTAGGAGTTTAGGTTTCAGAAAAGCTGTTTAACTGCAAAATGTTAGGGAACAATAATTGAATTTTCCAGTTTAAATTTGATCTAATTGTATGGATTAGCTATAATGTGAAATGGAAGAAATTTCCAGAAGACAAAAAGAAGCTTTCATGGTAACTTAAAATTTTAAAAAAAGCAAACTCTGAAGACTTTGGGGTTCATTTTTCTTTTGAGTAAAGAATAAAAAAGAATCCACAGGAGATTTTTTTTAAAATAAAACAGGTAGAGAATGTAATTTGCAAATAAAAGAAACTATGCAAGAACACTGGAGCCATAAGTCCATGAGTTATTGTATCTGGCATATTTTGTGCTGCCCTTGTTTTCCAAGGGGAGAAAGAGTAACACAGCTCTTTCTTTCATTTGTACCACTCCAGTGAGGAACCTTAAGCTGTGGCCTTTTTCAGAATAACACACATTTGCTACTGGGCAGACAGATTGCATGGGCAGAGCACTTCTGTCCATGTAGTTTATATGAGACTGGAATTTATTAGCACAGTGTTTTTAAAGTGCAATAAAATGCAGCACTCAGATCTCTCTGGGGATCTGTATTATGTAGAGTGTTCCGACTTAAAAAGAAGTGCTGTCATATTGTACTGTACCACCCAACTTGCAAGAGCAACCACATTTAGGTACTTAAAGGAAGTACTTTGGTATCTGGAGGACAGTCTCTGTTCCCCAGCCGATCAAACCTGTAGCAGGGCTGAAAGAGAGCTCTTCCTCAGAAGAGAATAGGAGAGCAATCCACCTGCCTGCAAAACTTGACTTTTCCCAGCCAAGTGGTCAATGTCCTCTTCTCAAAAAGTACAGGAAAGGAGGAAATAACACAGGTAACTCCCCTCTGCTGGCAGCGCTTCAGCTACCCAAAAGTAGATGTGTGCAATGCCTGTTTGAATGAGAACTGTTCTGAACTTCCATTCTCACCTTGAGGGTTTATCATCCGGGTGGCTTGCCCTAGTCCACTGCTAGGTATGCTGCTGGAAGCTGGATCACACTGCTGGTTTCTCAGTCATCCCTGGGGTTCTGTGACAAACTGGTGGTACGTTCTTCCATTTCTCTGCATCAGAAATAAAATATCCTTGGATAAACCGCCCATGTGCAAGAATGCAGTTGAGGTTTAAGAACCACTTTAGATTGCAGTAGTATTGTGTCTGCTGGAATGACATGCATGCATTGGAGAATTTTTTTAGGATGTGCACAATATATCTGCCTTGGAAGAATCAGTATTGTAGTCAGGGTTGGTCTTCCAAAGTGTTGTGATGACTGTGCCTTCAGTTCTACCTTTCTGGTTTTAGCTTTACCTGAATAGAAGTAAACTATTATTAAGAAACAGAAAGTTGTGTGTGTTTGGAGAATACTAGTCTACAGAATTTCAGTGAGTATAAAAAATAGGGATGCTATTTGGAGAAAATCTACTTTTGAGCTAGTTCTTGCACTGTAATTGCCCTGACATAGGCAGAACTTACTACTGTTGCAGATTCTGTTTGAAGATCAAAAATTGTTTTTGGTGGAAAGCAGAACAGTTTTTTTCATTTTCATTTATAAGTATGGATGTGCTTAGTTGAACTGTTCCTCTTTATGAAGATGGAATAGTTTAATTTTTTACCCTCTACTCTAAATGCAGATATACATGTGAGTGTGTATATATATATATATATACACACATACATATATGTATGTATTAGTGGCTGAGCTTGCTGAAATGAAGCTGCAGCCAAGAGGTTAATCAGGTTCAGCTTTGGCTCAGCTGTGTCTGCCTTGGTAGTTTTGTCTTTACTTTTTGATGAAGATGCTAAAGAAATAAGATAATGGCTTATTTTCTTATTAAAGTTGTAGTGGAAGAAATGAACTTTCTTCTCATTTACCTCCTCCCTGAGAAACTGAATATTTCTATATAGACTTCTCAGCAGGAAAGTGTTTAGAAAACTCTGTCCTGGACCCTAGTTTTTATTTGTTTAAGAACCCTGGAGATTTCACTTAACTTTAGCTCTGTCTCACTTCCTACCCTTCCTCTCCTTCACCTGTTTTACTGAGTTCTCCAAGCAGAGAATATCTGCCAGCATGCAGTGAATATTCAGCATATATTGTAGTCCTAATTAGCAGGTTCTTGCATTTTCCTTTGGCAAATATCTGTCAGAAAAAAAGGCACAGGTTTTCTTTCACTGGTGACTATATGACTGTTTCTGTGTCATACAGGCTGTGATTCATGATCCTTGTCAAATTTAGCTGTGGCACCTGAAGAGAAGGTGTGCATAAATGCCTACATAAGTTTATACTCTGAAACTTTTGAGTCCTGATAGCTGAAATCACTGGAGATCAAGGAATCCAATCCTTTTCATAATGGCCTAAGTTGGTGTGGATCCACTGTAGCAGAATTCCAGAAGTCCTTCTTTTGGAAGCACTGGTATTAGGATACCAGTTTTGTTGCATGCAGTGATGAATGAGCCAGTAGTTTTTCTGTGCTTACATCCCTGTGTGTCTTGGAGAGAACAGAACATCAAAGAAAACAAAGTGTTTTATATGAAATTTTTCTCCTGTCTCTGTCAGCTTCAGAAGATGAGGAGCATAAGAGGATATTTTGCCCACTACATTGCAAGCCCAATCTTCAACCTCTTATGCATTGTCAAGTGCTGACCCTCATAAGATTCTGTATGAAGGGCAATGGCTATACAAATTTTATCTTCTTGAATTCCTCTTAGTTATCCTTATTGGGATAGATTGGCCAAGAAAAATGAATAACGTGATACAGTGACAGCACACCAATAATTTTGTGCTCAGTTGAACCTGGTTAGATATTTTAATTGTCATCAGTGTGTGAACATGACTTATAATAACACCTGTTCAAGGATGAATGAGTAGGTCTGAATAGTCTCAATGTCCTACTAATATATTTGGGAGTTAATTCTATATACAGAGCATAAACACACAGAATAACCATAAAGGTTGCACAATTAAGATGTAAGCATGTCAGGAAGCAAAAATAAAGATAACAATTCAGTTATAGTGCAAACATATCCATAAGGAAGCAAAATCTTAATATGTGAGGCATCAGGCAACCTTAATAGTATGTGGCTTTACCAGCTGTTCCTTTAATTATAACATGGAATTTAGCGTACATTAATGGTAAGGTTTTAATCATCTAATCAGAGAAATAGAAAACACTATGGACGTGACTATATTTATACAGAATCAAAAATGAAATTGTCTCAAACTTATTTAACCTTCCCTTCTCTGCCAAGAGCAACAATAACAGAAAATCATCTGTGTCCTGAGGTTAAATACTCAGTCTTTCAGCCTGAAATGTGAATGTTTTGGCAGTGCTGAAAGTCTATTAAAGGAGAAGTTTTGTTTGAGATTGTTTTGGAACCAGAGCTATTTGGAGCTCTATTAGGCCCCATTATAATGGAGGAGTGTGTGGGCAGATGTTCAAAAGCAACAAGGTTGCCACATCTTACCAGGGTATTGCTCATCAGCTTAGCAATGGTAACTGCCTAGTTGCACAAACTTACGCTCTGTGGTTGTAAAGTAAAACCTATTAGCTTAAATAATGAGTCATTAAACCAAAGTAACTCACTGCTTTTGCTTGTATGCCCATAATCACAGACTGCCCTGGAATTGAAGTCCTAGTGCCAGGTTCTGCGGGTAAGTTTTGAAGTGATTTTGGAGTGATTTAGCACCCAAAGTCACATTTTCAATGGTGGCAAGGGGCTTCCCCATGTCTGTGTCCCACGCCATGTTTGCAGAGAAGATCTTGTCTTTCTCAAGAGGGAACTCAAGTCACTCAGACCAGGAGGAAAGCGATGAGGAAAAGCCCTGAGGTTGCTTGAAGGGAAGGGAAGAAGTGAAGGAAATGACGCAGAGGATCCTGACCAACTTGTGTGGTTGGTGAACTTTGTGGAAAGATCTGGGGAGTCTCCAGTTTCTCATTCAAGGGAGAAATTCACCCAACATTTCCCTTGCTTTGTTATAACACAGCTTTGGTTTCTAAATCATTCAGACACTTTGGAAAGTGCTGTCCTAAATGTCCACTCCTACTCATTAAAATCAGTGGGTATCAAAGATTTTTGGTGGGAATGGCAGAGAGGGCCCTTATGAAGCTGCACTCCCCTTGCTTATGACATGAACAGAGCCTGTTGTGTGACTGTGGTGTTGTGTTCATTCCAGGACCATCTATTATTCTCTGGGTAACAGAAAATGCCATTTATTTCCATTTATGCAGACCATAAATCAACATGATATTAGCAGCATGTGATCTAATGCTGCTCAGTGTGCATCAGCATGAGAAGAACAAATCTGTTCAAAGTTTTGGAACACTTAAATGTCCCTTTTTCACTCCCTTTTTCTCCTTCCCATTGTTTAAAAACCATTTAAGTAAGACCTTCCACAATCATTACAGGGTGGGCTTTTTCTCTCTGGGGAAGAAGCAGCATTGCTGGAAATTGCTCTCTTCTAGTTTGCAGGGGATGAAACTTTTTAACATCTTTCTGGCTTTCTATTATCAGGAGAACAAGCATGTTGCAAATCAACCTCCCAGATGTGGCAAAAAATGATGACATTTATTAACTAACCACTGCATCCAGATTGGGAGGTTTTTGGTTATATCCTTATTTTAATACTGTGAATCCATCTGTTACAAAACAGGAGATAATAATGTCTCATCATTGGAGTCATTCATTGATTACTGGCTGCTGTTGCTAAAGAAGACCTATTTGGATGCCTATGAGACAAAGGAGCTTAAGTGAACACCCTGGTGCTTGTAAGGTGACACAGTACCTGCTTCAGGTTGTCCATATCTGATGGCTCTGGTGATCTCCAGTGAGAATTCTACTGCCATCCCAAAATTAGCAGGCTTGGTGGAGGTGCAGGATGATTTAAAAGGTCACCATCTAAATCTAAATTGCTGTGACCTCAGACAGCACGTACTAGCAGGGCTAAGATTATGTCTATGTTCAGGACCGAGCTTCTCCTTCCCATACTGTCACAGAAGCCAAATATGCCTGCCTGGCTTGACGGCTTTCTATCTGGGTTTAGAGGGATACCCAAAATCATAAATGCTCTCACAAATGCTCTCTCTTGATTGCTCTGAAGCAAAGATGTGATCTTGACTTAATGCAGGAAATAGCACCAAGTTTTGAAGGAAAACTACTTAAAACATTGACTGAAGAATAAGAAGGTGCATAGTGCACGCCCAGAGGGGCAATGGGGAGGAAAGAACAACAGCATCTTGTAGGTATCTGCATTGGCACCGTAGCATAGTGTATGTAATTCTCTTTCCATGGCATGGTGGGGCAGAACAGTGCTACGAACAATTTGCAAACTGTCCTACACAATGAAGATTATGCGATACACTAAGGGCTGAGAAAGACTTGCAGAAGGACTGAACCAGTTCCTCAGTTCTCTTAGGGCAGCCTAATCACTTGATCGTTCTTCATTTCCAGAGGACATTGGGAATGCTACATACTTTTCTTGCAGCATCCCTGTGCCTTACAACACCGTTCTGTCAGGTGAGCTTAAAAAAATGTTTTTTAGACTGCTTTCAGGTGGATGATGATATCAAAGAGATATTGGCCAAAGAGGTAGTAGAGTTTCTCTCACTGGGGATATTAAAAACAAATCTGAACACTGTCGTGGTTCAGGAAAGACGAAAGTTTTTCCACTGAAACTCCTGAATCTACCCCACTGAATCTACCTCTTGATCAACCCCTCCTTTGCCTCCCACTCCCCTGCTGCGGGATGCAGAGGAGAATTGGGGCATAAAAGGTAAAGATCACAGGTTGAAATAAGAATAATTTACTGGCAAGACCAGTGAGATAGGTAAACAGTAACAGCAACAACACTAATGACAGAGGGTACAAAAGAAGAAACATTACTGCTGGTGGCAGAACCCCCCAACAACAGATAATACCTGACTGCTCCCTCTGCCATGCTACCCTCACCACTCCCTCTGTCTTGGAACTGGGGCCACCTCACTGCTTCAGAAGAAACCCCCTCTCCTGGGATGAGACTCTCTTCCCCCCACCCCCAGTAACCACATGACTTGTTATAGAACAACCTCCAGGTCCTGGCCATGCCCCCTCCTGGTTACTGCAAGGATTAACCTTGTCCTGGCTGGAACAAGGACAAATGCAAACCTGTGCAATGTGGTTTAGGATGACCCTGCTTGAGGGAGGTTGGGTCAGATAACCCACTGTGGTCCCTTAGACATTCTGTGATTCTGTGATATTTAAGTATTTCATAGTAGATAAGATTGGTGTTTATTATGGACCTTGATGTGAGCTTGAGAGTGCCCATGAGGAAAAAGCCCTGATGTGCCAGGAGCTGTACACATGATGAGGAGACTTAAAAAATATACAGGTGCATACATTTATTGCAGTCCCTAAATAGGCTTCCTTCTTCCTTAATCTCACTGAAATGCATTTTATCAGGACAACCTAAAAGAGTTCTACTGTCCTTTAATTCTAGGTAATAAAATCCATTTAATTTATCTGGTAGTGCACTCTATTTCATTCCACAGCATTCTTTAATATTCACAGCAGGGTGAGGGGTTCATATCGTTGTTTCAGCTAATTGGTACTGCAATAAAAGAGTATAAGACATAAAAGGATCCTGGAGGAGAATGTTATAAAAGGAGCATCAGAGCAAAGTCTCTAAATAGGCATGCTTGGAACAGAACACCTGTAGCCCTTAATTTAGAGCCTCTCTGGCTCCTCTGAGGTGCTTCTAGGGGAGATTTAAAACATCCTCGTCACACTTGGTTGTGTGCAAGTTCTCCTACATGTACTAGGTGCACACCAAAGTATGCAAAGTGTGCAGGTCAACTGTAGATAAATGCATGTTCTCTGATTTTATGGGACACATGGTTTTGTGTCTGCACCTCTTCTTCCTTGACAGATTTTCTGAACTGATCCCACAGGAAAAAAAGCAATTAAAATCTTGTCATTAACTTGTTTTTGAATCTAGTTGCTGTGTGTTTCATGCAGGCATAGAAGAGACTCCAATAGCAAGAAGGTTGACAAAACCCAGTCAGTTCTTCATGATTCTTCTATCCTTACTGATGGTGGGATTCCAAATAGCCATAATTCTTTTCCTGATATTTCCAAGCAGAGAAATCTTGTCAGACAAGAGTCTGAGAATTCTGGAAATTTATCTGTCATTTTCTTGGGTACTGTTTGTCTATGCAAGTCATGCATAGTAGATCTGACACCACTTACCTCAAACATGGTCACATACTTTTTCCTAGAAGTCTTGTACTCAACAAGGCTGAGGAGAGCAGCAAATCCATGAGTGTTTTATCTTTCTTCTAGTGCTCTTCCTACAGTGACCTGAAGCACACTGGAGGCTAAATTAACCACGGTAGGCTTCTTTGAGCTGCAGTGTCTGGATGGTATAGCTGACTTTAGAAAATAAAACAGAGCCTTTAATCCAGACAGTCATGAACTGTCAGGAAACCTCTAATCTATATGTCCTTATTATTCTTATAAACTGCAAAAATATTGAACATGTAGAGAGAAGAGTAGTATTACCTTTCCCTATGTTGGAAAATTAAAATCTTGTCTCTCAATTCTATGTTGGCTTTTTTTTTTTTTTTTTTTTTTTTTTTTTTTTTTTTTTTTTTTTTTTTTTTTTTTTTTTTTTTTTTTTTTTTTTTTTTTTTTTTTTTTTTTTTTTTTTTTTTGAGTAATTTGATCTAATAGTACATCTTACTTGTAGCTTTTGAGAATTTCTAAACGCAAGTGATACCCAGCAATCTTAGTTACAGGTGGTACAACTGTCTTTGTCTATTCATTTACATCATTAGTTGTCCCCAGTTTTGTTAAAGGCATGTAAATTTTGCCTACACTGACAGGGAGAATAGAAGTCTGGATTCCTGAAATCTGCTTGCAGTTAGAACTTTGAAGAATACCCAGTCTGAAACAAACACCAGTTTGCTGATAGGTTCTGTTATGGTTTGAATATGAATACATCATAAATGACAGAATATGCTGAGTTGGAAGGGACCACAAAGATCACGGAGTCCAACTCCTGGCCCTGCACAGGACCATCCCTAAGAGTCACATCATGTGCCTGAGAGTATCACCCAAATGCTTCTTGAACTCTGTCCACCTTGGTGCTGTGACCACTTCCCTGGGAAGCCTGTTCCAGTGATCCACCACCCTTTCCCTAATATCCAGCCAAAACCTCCCAGGACACAACTCCAGGCCATTCTCTCATATTCAGTCACTGATCACCATAGAGAAGAGATCGGTGCCTGCCCCTCCTCTTCCCCTTGTGAGGAAGTTGTAACTGCAATGAGGTCTCCCCTCAGTCTGTCTCCTCCAGGTTGAACAGATCAAGTGCCCTCAGCCGCTCCTCAAGGCTTCCCCTCAAGGTGCTTCACCACTCATTGCATTCCTTTGGACACCCTCTAATACCTTAATATTTTTCTCACGGTGCCCCAAACTGCACACAATATTCAAGGTGAGGCCACCCCTGTGCAGAGCAGAGCAGGACAATCCCCTCCCTCAACTGGCTGGTGATGCTTTGCCTGATGCCCCCCAGCACATGGTTGGCTCTCCTGGCTGCCAGGGCACTGCTGACTCACACTCAACTTGCTGTCAACCAGGACCCCCAGGTGCTTTTCATGGCACTGCTTTCCAGCATCTCATTCCCCAGTCTGTATGTACATCCAGGGTTGCCACATTCCAGGTGCAGAATCTGGCACTTCCCCTTGTTGAACTTCCTATGGTTGGTGATTGCCCAGTCCTCTAATTTGTCAAGGTCTCTCTGCAGGGCCTCCCTGCCTTCAGGGGAGTCAACAGCTCCTCCCAGTTTTGTGTCATCTGCAAACTTGCTTAGTATCTCTTCCAGTCCTGTGCCCAAGTCATTTCTGAAGATACTTAAGAGCACAGGGCCTAAGATGGAGTCCTGTGGAACCCCACTAGTGACAGGTCACCACTCTGATGTTCCCCCAGTCACTATTACCCTCTGTGTTTGACCTGTGAGTCAATTGCTCACCCATGGCATGATGTGTTTATCCAGCTGTGGGCTGGATATTTTGTCCAGCAAGATGCTGTGAGAGACAGTATGTAAAACTTTACTGAAATCCAAAAAGATTACATCAGCTGGCTTCCCTTGATCACCTAGGTGGGTCACCTTTTCATACAAGGAAATCAGATTGGATAAACAGGACTTTCCTCTCATGAAGCCCTGCTGGCTGTGGCCAATGACTATGTTGTCTTTCAGGTGTTTTTCAATACCTCCCAGAATAATCTTCTTCATGATTTTACCAGACACTGAAGTGAGACTGACAGGCCTGTAGTCTATGGAGTCCTCCTTTATGCCTGTCTTGAAAACTGGGACGATGTTTGCCAGCTTCCAATCAGCTGGGACCTCTCTGGATTTCCGAGACTGCTCGAAAACCATTGAGAGGGGTTTTTGTGATGTCATAAGCCAGCTCTTTGAGAATCTGTGATGAATCCCATCAAGCCCCATAGAATTGTAGGAAATGTGAATTATAATATTTGATGCATATATTGTACTGTTGCAAGGTATTTTGATCTGCCTTTGTAATGAGAGAAATGTGAATACCTTATGGCAGCTGAGTAATCACCTCAGAGTCTTGAGATGACTCACTCAGCTGTCTCTGTGCAGCTCTTGATGCTCTCCCCAGAGAACAGGAATTAATCAGCTCTGGAAGGATGTGCACCATCTTTTCTGTGACAAAGCCTGTATTCCCCATTGTGTTACCAAACTGATGCAAAATGACATCTCAAAAGCTGCTTCAAATGTATTCTCGCTCCTGACAGATGCAAACATGGCAATAGAACCCTTTTAGGAAATGGTGAGAGAAATAAGGTTGTTTGAATTGGTGGTAACCAAGGGCACGTAGCAGTACTTTTTACACATGTAGAGCTGCACTATGAGACTTTCTTTCTTGAGATATTTCTTAGGCCAAAGTTTTAGCAATCTCAGGAAAGACTGGACATTTATGTGGATAAGAAGGTCATCCCAAGTTGCAGTAGAACCAGCGTGAGAAGAACACAGATAAACTGATTTATAATGCAGTTAAAGTTTTAAACTTTGTGGGAATTAAGCTTTCTGTGTGTGCCAGGGATTTTCTCACATCTTGCAAGACAGAGCACTGACTGCTGTTTCGCATCATTGCACTAGTTTGAGAGTCGCTTCTATGCTTTCATACCTTTAAGCTTTGGGTAATGAAGGAAGCAGTTTTACAGGCATCCAAAGGAGCTTAGATACTAAACAGCTCTTGTGTAGACATGGCAAACATATGACTTAAATCCTGCATTTGGAATTTACAAGAGGCAGCAGATATCTGTTGTGATCTGGCACATGGCTGTGGGGAAAGTGGTCAGAAGGAGGTGTGGAGCAACAGTTGTGGAACAAAGATGTTACTCCTAAGAGCACTTTAACAGCTTTTCTGCTAGAGAAAATTACTGGTGAAAATCAAATGGTAAATCTTGCAAAATGGTAATAACTATGTCACTCTGTCCACTGTAAAATATATATACATTGCTCCTATTAGGGACTTATTCTTTGTGTTCTTGAAATCAGAGACAAGCAGGGTATAGAAATATTAGTAAAAACTCCCATAATTTCTGTTATAAGTAGTATGAAAATATCTATATTTATTCTTGAAATAAGCAGGATGTAGGAATGAACATGGCAGTTGGGACAAAACTCTGATTTTATTACAGGACAGTGAAAGAAAGACATTGCTTGAATGATGCATTTGTGCTCTGTGAAGGGATACCTCTCAACATTTAGGAATTAGTTTGCTAAATATTTTACTATTCATTTACACTCAACAGACTTTAAACAGGCAAAAAACCAGATAGAGTATAGAACCTGAAAGTACTACGAGTGTGGTGGAGAAGGGAATGGAGTGTTGATGCTCCTTGGCTTTAGCAGAGGGAGGAAGGGGAGGGTGAAGCAGCCCTTAGGCTGGAAGTGTGACTCCAGTGTATGTTTGTTCCTGGAGACAGAGAAAGAAGGAAGGCTCAGCCCTGAAGAGCTGAAGGCTTAGACTTTGAGCAAATATGGTCTTCCTAAAGGAAATTTTAAGAAACTATCAGGAGAAGTAATATCCAAGGCACTGTGTTAGGTAGTACTTGGAGGTCTTTCAGCATGTAGAAGAGACCCGTATCTTAACCTCTCTTTAGGGCGTCCAAATACCAAATGTGACGAGCAGCACATGCTTAATTCTGTTTGTTGCTAGAGTATCTCCAGACTCTTTGAAGTTAATTTGTAATCCTAAACTTCACACAATCTTCAAAACCTCAGCTTTCCATACCTGTCACACAGATTGAGCTGTGTGTATCTTGACCTCTATGTTTTACCTTGCTGCAGTGGGCCTGGCATGAAGCAACTGTGCATGGCTCCTACCCACCATGTTTGCCAGTGACAGAGCTTCTCTGGAAGCTCAAGGTTCTCACTTGTTTCCCTATAATCAATAACTGTTGGGGAGCAAGCAGAAAGCCTGCTTAGGGTGGGTTAGTGACTGCCATTAAAGCACCTGTGAATTGCATTGGAACCATTAAAGATTTTTTGTCCAGAATTCCTGAAGATATTTCCAGAGCTGAAGAAGTACAAATGTGTGTTAAAGCCTCCTTTGTATTCTGTGATAAAAGCTTCCCTGGATGCAAGCAAGAATCCATTTCTTTGTATATAACCTAACAAAAGGTGCTTTTAAAAGGCAAAGAAATACAATAATGCAGGAAACACCACAAGCTGTGATCATAATCTAGTTTCATTTTGCCTTTACGCACAACTATTTTTCCTCCAGCTTCAAACTTTGGCATTTCCTAGTCTTGGACTTTAGAGCCAAACTTTGCTAGTGTGAACCTATCTCTAGTTTGAGATATTTATGGTGATGTTGAAATCTTTCTGTACTAGTGAATGAACGGTAGCGTATTTTGCAGGAATAATGAAATCTCAGCAACATGAGACCTCAATAAAGCACATTGTTGCTAAATCTTTGCTGACTGCTGTTTTTATGTGTGAATTATAAGGTGTGCGGATAAGCAAAGTGCGAATTAATGAGGTTTTGCTGTGCTGAAATGAAACTGTGGTGGGACATGAGCTAAGAAATATGGTGTTACTTAGTATTTTGTATTCAAGAAATTATATTTTTTGAGCAGCTGCCAGTCAGAGCATGGGTGGCTACACTGAGGACATCTTTGAAACTGTGTTTTTTATGTATATTCCTGGTGGAGATTTGTATCCATCAGTTTTATTCTCATTAACCAAAGAGAAGGCTGAACAAACTAAATCTGTGTTAAAGCCTAGGAGGAAGAGACCCCTTAGCAGGAAGCTTTCAAGGAGCTTTTATCTGCTTGGCATGCTCAGCTAAAGAGACAGTAGGGAAGACCTGCTCCCTTTTCCACTTCCCTTTTGTGGTTTGTCAGGGAGAGTCACCTATGTTCCTCTCACTGCTGTCCAGCAGTGCTGTGGGATAGGCATGAATACCTTGTGTGAGGCAATCTGATCTGCAATTTGCTCAGCACCTCCTTAGCTGTCACTGGGATATACTGCATTAACTGGGCTTGAAGGTGTTGGAAAAGCTCATGATCACAAGTGTACTGAGCTTCTGTCTGTATGAGAGGCTGTGTGCAGGGCTTAGCCTCTGGATTGGCAAGCTCCTTCCAGGTGAATTTAGTGGTTTAGTAAGAAGCAATGGGTACTGATGCACCCTTGTACAGCTTGGAGGTGGATTTCCAGGAGAGCTGTCCCTCTGCCTTCGTCTCCAGGCTCTTTGTATTGCCACTGATGATGGAGGAGTCTGAAAGCTGCTGTAGCCACAGCCACAGCCATTATTGCAACAGCTTGCTCTTACGGGCAGAGAATTCAGAGGAAATTCAGTGCCAGGTCATGAGCAGCTTTTGCACCCTACCTCTCTCCACCTTCTATTCACTGCTCAGCCTCGCCTGCCCTCTCTTTACCAGTGGCAAAGCTAGTCATCATGTTAGTCTGCCAATCCTCTGTTGCTATCCCTACCACTTCATCACCTGGAGACATCTGTCTGAGCTGGTGTTGAAGCTTGTAGATTCGTTTGGCACAGAAAGCTCTGCATCCTATGAGCAATCTGTGGCTCCTTTCTTCCAGACTTTGTGCGCGGAATGAAACAGAGCCAGGAGCAGAGTAGCTGAAGTGCATCGGTGCTTGCTTAAATATGCTGGCTTGACTTTTATTTACTTATTTGCTTCTTCACAGTGGGACAATCCACCACAGTTGGAATTTTAGGTGAAGTGGGGCATGAAGCATATTATAGGAGATGACATGAATGCTTCTGTAGAAGAACATGGGCTAGAGGGACATTCCCTCTCCAGCAGATCCTGTGGAGGAACTGTTTAGGACTGAATAGTTTTCCCTCCTCACATTTTGCATCACTGCTCACAATATAGTAGCCTTTGTGTAGAACTGTGATCTTTTTGACTAACTAGATCTTTTCTCTTTGTGCTCATAAACAATTTTACACTATGTAGATGTACAGGTAAAGCTTTAAAGTAGTCATATGACATTTTACTTATGTATTTCTTTGGTTTGGGACACGAGCTGAGGGACTGTGTGGCAAAGGGCTGAGGAAGTGCTGACAGCTCTTGCATCCTGTACAAGCATCCCTGAGACGATGAGTGATCACCAGCCATGTAATTGCCTTTCTGTGCTCTTGTCCCCTTTTCACAAAATGCACAGGTATGCACACGCACAGGCACAGTCTCCCAAGATACGTCCTCCAAACTTCATTTGGAAAGTAATTTCTTGAGTATTTCTGTCTGAAGGTTGTGGCTTTCTGTGGAAGTAAAAGGCTGGAGGAAACTGGGCTCTGGAGGGGGAATGGGACACTGTGAATGCCCTGGGGTCTGCGTTGGTGTCAGTGAGTAGCTGAACAGTTCACCTAGCATATATCTTTGACTGCTGGAGTAAGCTTGCAAACAGATGAGCTTTTGCATAAGTTTTCACTGGAATAAATGCTGTCTTTGAATAAATGCTGGTTGTGCTGTGTTTTTTGGTGGTTTTCTTTTTTCTTTTTCTTTTTTTTTTTTTTTTGGGTTTGCTTGTTTATATGATCTTCTGTTTTGCTTCCTCAGTTGGCTGTGGAGAATCAGTTCTGGGTTTCCTACTTGGTTTTCTGTTTTCCTGTATAGACATGATATTACCTTCTGGGTGAGGCTATCTGACTTTAAGATAAACATAAAAGACTAGATGTTTTTAGGAGTTAATTAGGTTAGGCATAATACAGTTTTTTGGTTGTGTTTCTCACAAGTTTTGAAGTTAGCTGATTTTGGGCAACATCCAAAACAACTCTTTGCTTGCATCTATTTGTCTCAAACAGTGTGTAACCTTTTCTCAGTGGTTGGGTCTTTTGCTACATTAATGAGTATCACTTTCTCTGGATTTGGACTTTGGGTGAAGCAGTGTTTTTTGAAAGCGGTTTCATAGTGAGTGTGACTGGTTAAAAGTGAGGGCTCTGCTGAAAGGCAATTTTCCTCCCCTACTCCCACACCACATTCCCATTCCATCCCATTCTGTCTCAGGATGTGAGCATTCTTTTTTTTCAAGTTTCTTCTGTGCACTAGATAGCTGACAGAGCATTTCACACATGCTTCAGCTGCCATCAGTCTGCACACTCATAAAATTGGCCAGATGCTGTAGCAGATTGAGCACAAGACCATTTCTATGCATTTCCAATCTGAACATCAGCTAGTGCTTGAAGTACCAGAAACTTCTCAGGAAAGATTATTACTCTTTTCCTCCTAAAATTTCCTACCCCAAACTATGAATGGGTTGGTACACAGCCCATCACCCTTTCTGCCATCCCTTATCAGGTCTTTGTCCTCAAGACACCGTGCTTATGTCGCAGAGTCCTCTCATCAGTGGTACACTCCCTGCAGCAGGTAACACCTATATAGGTAAAGATACTTTCCACAGAGGTTGCAGGATGAAACACTTGGTCTCGTGACATCCCAAAGCAATGAAACAGCTGCAAAGGCTGCCAGCCTGACAACACTAAATTACTTCTAATTAATTTTAGAGAACTGCAGCAGTTACAGTGAACTCCTCATACACTTCTCAAAGACCTCAGCTGACAAACCGTAGACAATGCTAATCAGGCATCAAAAGGCACAAGCCAAAGCTGTAGAGCTTTACCAGGACCAGTGCTTTCAAACAAGCATGACTCACTTGTCAAGCATGGCTCTCAGCCTGTGGAAAATCCTTCAGAGGGAAGCAGAAGAAACACCACTTTGGAGACATTTAAAGAGGTCCCCGGAGACATTTATAACTAGACTGGACAAAGCAGTAAAAAGTGTACTGCAGGGAACAATCCTCCATTGGCATGGGTTTTTGGTCTCAGTGACTTAATAGGTATTTTCTGCCTCTTATTTCTATGATTTTATGACTGGAAATAGCTTCTAACATCAGAGGATTTACATGACAGGCATGGGCATGCGTTATTTACAGCTGAACCTGAAGTAACTGCTATATTATGGAGTGTGTGAGCAGCAGTGGTGGGTGAGGACTGAGCAGGTAAATGTCAAGAGGAAAGCACAGGATTAGGCAGCAGTGGTAGAGTTCAGATAATGAAAATCATTTTATTTGCAAAAGGGGTACTTCTGATTAGACGAGATATTTAAGAGTTCTAGCTACCACAGGTATCTTTTTCATATATTTTACAGTAATTTGCTGACTTGTTGACTTTTTCAGACAGATTTTTTCAGACAGTAGTTATTTGAAGTAGTTATTTTGAAGACCTATAAAGAACATGCTTAATTTACTTTGTTTGAGAGAATATTGCAGGGTTTCCTCTCATAGAGGCCAAGTTCCCACGGCTTTTAAGCTCATTTTGCATATTTAGGAAGGACTTCTAGTAAAATAGAAACCCTTGTGACAAATTGTGACCTACTGATCATGTTGTGGACAAACCAGCTTGTAAGTACTCTCAGAGAATGGGTTTCTCCTCTGTGCTTGCCTGCTCACTTGTTATCAACCATTCTTGACATTTGCAAACAATTTTCTCCCTGGTGCACGCACGGAGTAAGGTTATTTATGAACGCTTCTCTCCTTTGTGTACAGGAGTTGAGGAAAGGGAGACTGGCACAATGAAGGAAATCTGCATGTGGCGTGGATGCACGCATGGTCTGAGCTGAGGGATGTGCCCTGATTTTCTGATTATGTAGTCATAACAATTACATAGCTTATTTAATCAAGTAGCATCCACTCTGGTGTCTTCATTTTCTTCATCAGAAAAAAAAAAAAAAAAAAGAGAAAAGACATCACTAATTATCAGCTAGACATGTGGAGTTAATTACTGTGACTTTGAGGTTCTGTTTTTTGCTTCCTGACTTTTATGTTATCCCTTTAAATGTTTCTGCTCAAAATGCACTTTTTATATATGTGTGGAACTGGGAAACTTTGTAATAGCTAAACTGAAAAGGGAAGTATTTTGATTTCCTGCCTGTTTGGGTTCACATCCACTGAGACACTAGCATAAGAATCCTGAAAATGTAGCAGCATTAACTTAATCTTCTTCACTTTCCCTCCTTTAATTTTCAAGGGGATGGAATGTGGGATCAGGATTTCATGGATGAGACTGGAACTCCAGGGACATAGAGTCTAGCCCTTACTCTGCTGTCATCTTGGGTAAGTCATTTAATATCTATCTGTCTTAGTTTTTTTTTCTGGAAAAAAAATTGCAATGTCTTCTTCAGGCAACTGATGTGACTCCTAATTGGGTGCATAGAAGTGCTTATAAATCCTTAAATTAAGAGTGGAACAGAAGAATAAGTAACCATTAATAACAGTCTCACCAGAATAGGTGTGTTAGCTTACTCCTAGAATTCACTGAAATGTTGGATTTTCCATATGTTACAGTTTGATTGAACAACTAACCCTCCTCTCTTTTCCTTTAGCTTCATTAACCTGTTCTGAAAGAGGAGAACAAAGAATCAATTGAAATATGCAAGACTGGAAAGTTTAACATACTACAGCACTTAACTACAGTCTGCAGAATATTTAAAGTGTGGTTCCACTCTGAAGTTGGCAAGCTGAGGCAAAAACTATCTGGAGCATTAAAGTCATTGGATGTTGCATTTTATTTTGTAGAAATAGAATTTGCAACGCTTTATATTTATTGCCCCTCTGTGATTTTTGTATGAGATTTGCTCAGCTGAAAAATAAAAGGGGCTAGGTGCCCAAATGTCAGCTATGTCAGCTTGTTCTGAGACTCCAGGCATGAGCTGAGTCTGTTCTCTGCAATGATAGCAGCAGTAGACATTCTGATATTTGTGTAAATTCCTTTCCCAGAGTTTTTCTACGTACCTGTCCTCAAATGCATTTCTTCTGACTGCCTTCACTGAGTCTGCACAAGGGTAAATGAACGTAGCATAGTGAGAACTTGTGTGGATGAGACGTAAGTGGAAGTTGTGTTAAAAATGCCCATTTCTGGTCAGGCTAAACAGAAACAATAGGATCCTGCCTTCCCTTTTACAAGAGAAATATGTCATTTTTATTGTTAAGTGCTTTGCCCTGCAAGTTTAATGAAAGTGTCATGCTTCTGCTTTTTTCTTCTCATTTCAATTTTATCTGACTTTCTTCCCATTCATCTGTGGGGCTGCTGCCTTTGTGTTTTCACTGCTTGTAATTCATAATCCCTCCTGGAGAGTTTGCCCGCAAAAAAAAAAAGGACCAGACACACCTGCACTGGGGAGATACTGAGTTTCAGTCAGTCTTCCAGTGTGTTTTCATAGTTCAGCTACTGTTAGCTATAGGCAACAACACTGGAAGGGGTACATTCATAAAAGCTATTAGAATAATTCTCTTATTGCCTTTTCTTTCTTTTCTTCTTAGTTTGTACAGTTTGGAAATCATTATAAGCTACTCTACATGTTTATATACCTACACATTCACTTTTTTATTAGATACATAAAACCTTTCTCCCCTATGTGCATGAATCCATAAAAGTAGCATAAGGAGTGGAAAACATGACAGGTCTGGAGAATTTATGCATGTAAGAATGCTGCAGCCTGGGAGAGGGAAAGAATATACAAATGCTTCTTTCTCAGTACATTCCACCTCTTCAGCAATCTTGACTATAGCACACACAAGAATTGTGTGACAGCTCCTTGTCCGCTGTCATTCTCTAAATAGTCAACCCCATCTTCTGCCACATGGTGTGTTTATCTTGGCCACCTACCCATCTTTTCAATATTATTAGTTCTGTGATAATTTATACTGCAAACTTAAAACACTTCAATCAAAAGAAGGATCCAGTGCTATTGAAATACATTTTAACATCCATAACCAGAGTAGCCCAAAATACATATCTCCTTTTTTCTTTGAAAATTATCTGGAAATCTTTTTTTTTTTTTTTTTTCATTGTTCTGATTGACAATAACTTACAAGACACAGTTGTCAATTGCTCAATAGCATTTTATTTCACTGAGAACCTGACATCAACCAGTGCCAAACCTGGGATTTTCAGCAGATCACAAAAGTTTTTAAATAAGAACTTCTGTCTTGCTCCTGATTATTTGAACCTTAATGCAGGCAGTTATGTTTCTATGAGTTATAATAGTTGAGAGAGGTACTGTTTAGTATTGAAGAATTTCAAAATTACATAGTGTAGAAGACATGAATACCCCTCAGGCATTTCTTTACAGTAGTGTAAAAAAAATTTTGTTCATAATCTCAGAAGAAAAAGGAGATATGTTGGGAAGTTAGGTGTCCGTCATTTCAGACTCCAGCTCCTGCCACTGAGGAATTCTCTGGTAGGGAATATTGGATGAATCATGGCTTGTTCACTGGGCTGGCTCATGTCTCTTCAACAGAGTAGAAAAATGAACTCAAAAAGAGGCAAAGGTTAATTTTTAAGAGCGTGACACTAGCCTAAAACCAAGTTTGGATATTTTACAGTTTTCCCCTGTGGTCTTATTCAGTGTCCTTCAGCCTGTAGTTTTAAAAATTAGCCAGTCAACCTTACTGTTCTGATTTTTTTTACCATTGACAAAGCAAGAAGAGCAACTATTGCCCATATGTCTTTGAAATGCTTCTGCAGTCCTCTCAAGGAGATAGTCATATTCAACATTTCATTATTGCTGCTGTAAATTCTGTGCAAATATGCTTGAGTGTGCAAAAATAAACATCTTTGATAGATTTAAGTTTGGTTATCTTAATTGACAAACTGAAACTAGATCCACATCGATATGAAAATGTTGTGACTATGCTATAGGGTCCCATGGAGCAAATCCCTTCCTTAAAATGCTAATTGTTCTTCTGGTATGGGACTACACAAAGAACAATAGCATATCTTCTGATGGAAAAAACAGCATTTATATCAAATGACCTCCCGGAAGCTGAACACAGAACCCAGAACAAGCCCTTTGGCGAGAGCTCACATATTCTTATATTCTTCCTTAAGGAAGTTAGGTCTTCTGGTTTCAATACTTTCTCTTTCCAAATTTTCAGACTCAATACATTTATGGTTCTGAATATTCCAGATCATCTGGAATGGGTTTAAAGAACAGATTGGGGAATGGAGTGGATTAAGACAAGAAACCTCTTATCCCACAGAACAACCTCTCAGCATTCTCTGTTTCTAAAGCCATTAAACACGCAAAGAATTGCATCAGTTTAACTGCTTTCAACCTAACACAGCTGTAATGCTATGAAGCCCTTGGCAGGTAGATTTTAAAACTTCTAAGAATGGTTCATATCATCATCAAAAATCTGGTTTGTTTTGCTTACCTAGTAAGAAAAAAGGAAATTAGGGACACAATGTGTGTGTTGTGTGTGTATTTTGAAATTAATAAAGCTTTTGCTAAATTCCCTAAAATAAAATGACATAGTGGTTTTAGCTTTTGCAAAAGTAAACTCAAATTTTTAGGTAAGCAAGTTTTAAAATAGATCAGATAGAAACTCTTAAAAGAGTACCCACACCATTTTAAAACCTTTTAGCTTTCTCCGTGCTGCTTTTCCATGTCTCTGCTTTTTGCAGTATCTTAAGTGTGAAAGGTACATTTTTTTTTCAGAAAACTTTGCTGAATAAAGACATTATCTCCTTGGAAGACTTTAACTGAAAGACTGGTTAATCATAAGTTTTTCAAATGATTCATTCAAGCTTTGGTCTATTGTCAGATGTGGTTTGGAAAATTCCCACCTTTTCTTATGATGTATTTCTGAACCAAAGGCAACCAACCAAACAGCACAGGAAATTCAAATTAACTACAATGTTAATTTCATGCTTCTGAGAGACTGCTGGAGACTGGAAAGAAGAAAACACGCTTTTAGTGTTGCATCTGTTATTGTCTTTTCAGGTATTTTGGTGCCAAAAGGAGGAATGGAAGGATGAACCCATTTTTTTTTGCATTTGACTCTCTAATATTTGCTCTCCCATCCATGACATACCAGTGAAGCTGGAATTAAAGAAGAAAGTATAAACCTTATGCTGTATGTATCTGATGCAGATTTACTGAGAGAACTGCTGAGTAGTCATTCCTTTCCTGGCGTAGACCAATGTGGTACTTGCTGCAGGACTATGGAATGTGGTTTTAGCCATGTAAATCCCATATCTCTCTTCCTACCCTATTTCTGAGCTTCTCATTTTGCCTGGGATGGGTCTGCCTCAGCTCATCACTCACTGTGGGAGGAGCTGCCTTGCATCCCAGATCCCCACTCTGTATTTGGATTTTCATTGTGGGAGAGAACAGAGATCTAAAAAAAACATGTGTATGTTCAGCCCACATTGATTGATTGTTCCTTAGCTATGAAACAATTTTCTGTACCAATTATGTCTTTGCAGATGACAGAAGCCATTTAGTCTAATGACCATAATAATTAATTTTCATCATAAATCAGATTAGTTAATGATGCTGAAGTCTACACTCTTCACAGAACTAAAGCACAGTAACTTATGTGAGCTCTCAGAACATATAATTTGCTGTATAAGGTACCACTTAGAGATTTTTGCCTCAATAAGAATAGCACTGACTGTCTTTGACCTCCAGGGTTCAGTGGGAAGAGCTACTTTCCCAGTGTCAGGTCCTTGCTAATAGCTTTTTATTTGCAGCCACAGGCACAAAGAACCTAAGGCTGTAGATTCACTGACTTTATAGCATGCCAGTGGGCAAAATGGCTTAAGCCATTATTTTTTTCTCCTTCACTGTAAAATGTTATGACAGAGCAAACAGTATTCCAGGGACAAGGCAGCGCTTTTTTGTTTTATTTTCAGAATAACATTCTTGCTGAATTTTTCTCAATTTTTGGCCCTGTGGTCACTTTAATATACATAAAGACCATCTGTAAAACCTCTAAATGGGTAGTGAGTGAACAATCTAAGCTTAGTATAAGTTGTATTTGCGTTTTGCAAAAGACAAACTATGATCTTTCTTTAGAAGAGTCACAGTCTTCTTGAATTAAGAAAAGTGAGAGTTTTTCTCTACAACAATTCTGCAGAAAAGCTGTGTTTATTATTTCAGGCAAGAAAACTACTAAAACTAATCAAATACGCCACTAATCTATTTCATTTTCTCCATCCTTAAGGTCTGTGCGTTAAGCTGAATGCACTGCTTTTATTAACAGTAAATATCCAATGAAACGTGGATAATCAGTGTGCAGCTTGTGGCTTTTGATTATTTTAATTTAAGATATTAAACTGTCCACTATTTTTGGTGTTAAATGGGCCACCACATCAGGTGTTGCTGTTCTCTAACTGAATGCTTGTAGTCAAAGCATAGATCAACAAACTATGATTAGTGACAAATATATAGTGAATCATCTGCTTTGCGCATAAGTGGAGGGAGAGCAAAGCCTTGTAAATATAACCAAAACCACTACACCTACCCTTGCCTTTCTGATGGGCTCAATCACACTTGGAGATTCATTTCTGTTCACTTGTTTCACTGAAGGAACTGTATTGGGTCAAAATATGTCTAAAGAGCAAAAGAGTTAGAAAGGAGAGACAGGAAAACAGAAAGTGAAAATCTGTTAGAAAGTTAGTGACACTTCGTGGATAGAGCGACATTTTGCATTAATGTTCCCAGAAAGGTAAAAAAAGAGAGAGAGAGTGATAAGTAGACACCCAAACTGGAAATCTAGACATGGAAGAAAAAAAAAAGAGCAGAGAGGGGATTGCATAGACTATATGGAGAGGAGTTAGGAATTATTTTTACTGGAGGAGATGCAGCTATTCAGGGTAGAGAGGTGACCTGGCAATTCTGCACCCAAGCAAGGAAAGTTGGAAAGTATTATTTCATTAAATCGGGCCTCATTTCTATTCTTGTCATTAGCTCATAACTGATTAAAATAATGTTATATGAGCTGGCACAGCCTTGTCAGTTCCTCTTTGTACAATACTGTTAAATGTAGTGCTCTTCTCCAGCAATAACCTAGTCACATCTAGCTCCTAGGTTAATTTATAGACTTAATTTTTAATCCATGTATTCCATTAAAACTGAATTTGTTAAAAGAGCATTACTGTGAGCATTATGGCATACTTCCTATGTAAGAGCACTTCACTTGGACTCTAAACATATAGGACTATTTTAAGCATCCTGGTTTCTCAGATATCTTAAAAAAGGCAGAAGAGTTAAAACAATATCACACTGCAGATCTGTAAAGGCTGGTGGTGCTTTGTCATGACAGAGCTGAGGGGAATGTGCACATACACATCTTCCAGCTTGGGCACAGTGTGACAACAGCACTGCTGGCTTGGCTGTAGGAGAGCTCTCGCCTCTCCTGGGGCACAAGGAGCAGCACTTGCTGCAGCAGGAAGGCTCTGCTCCCGCAGGTGCAACCAGCCCCGGGGACTGTGCCGGTATGTGTCTGCTCTGGCAATCTGGAAAACCTCTTCTTACATTTCAACTAAATGCGATTTTTATATATATTAAAAAAATGGTTTCAAGTTGTTGATTTTAGCCCCAAATGTTTTGCTGGCCTGCAGTTGGGAAGTGGTTTCTTAATTAAAATTAAAAAAGAGAAAGTGAGGCATGTAAGAGCATAAATTGAACTTGATTGATTTTACCAATGTTTAATTCCTAATGCAGAAAAGGCCCTGCCATAACTACAAAAGAAGATACAGCTTTTGAGATATCTACTTTTAAATTTGTGTCTGAAGGAACTTCATATTTATTCTATCATACCTGTTTATGTTCTAAATGAAGGGCTTCTGGAAGGGGTGGAATGAAATAACTGAATGCAGAATGCATGTTTTCACTGTAGGGGAAAAGTAAAAGCAGCAGAGCCCACTTTTATTTCTTCCACTTCAAAACCTCTGAGTCTTGTTTCTGTGTCTATTTTCTTCAAATGCAAACTAAGGAGTTTTCAGAGCTTCCTTTCCCCTTCTTCAGTAAGAAGTCAAATACATTTTTTGGTTTTGAAGAAAAAAAATGCAGTTGTTCATAAAGAAAGCTTACACAGTGTTTGCAAATAGGAAGAAGGGCCTCAATTCTGATCACTGTAAAATCAAAGGGAGGTCGAATTATGTCAGTGCATTTGGTATTTTGGGTTTATTCCAGCTGTGGCCACTGAAGGGGTGAAATATTGCCTCTTCCCCCAGGATTTCCCTGCTCTGTTGCTCACATTCAGGAATGTAGTAGCCACTCAAGCATCCTTTGCAGTGCTTTGGAAATGAGGCATACAGAAAAAGGATGTTTTAACTGAGAAGGTGGGTTCAAATTCTACAGGAACAAGTGACAGCTTGATCTGTCTGTAACTTAGTTATCTCATGTGTGAAGTACTCTTTTATATTAACTTTTATACCACAGCCATTGCTACCGGACCTGAATGTCTGCCAACTGTACTTTAAGCTGTATGACTGCATCATTCAAATGGTTTGGTTCTTTCACCCTTTTCTTACAGAAGAACACAGTTTGGAGGTTTGGGGTTGCCATTTGCCAGAGTTTCCAGCTGACCTGGCTGATTTTAGTCTTGTACTTGCTATCAACACTGCTAGACCTGCTCAGATGGGTCTGCAACACGAAGCGCTCAACGCATGTTTGGAGATAGTACCATCGCCTGAGTTTAGTCAGATTTTTTAAGATGTGAGGTTTTTCAGATAGACATCTCTTTCTATATACATTAGAGAAAACAGGGCAAAGAACTGAGGCTTGTGTTTGAAGCAGGAACTGGTTAGATTTGTCATAGTCTTCATAGTCTTTATTTTATCGGTGGAATTATTTTTTCAAAATTTATTTAAATTTTTTTTTTTTTTTTTTTTTTTTTTTTTTTTTTTTTTTTTTTTTTTTTTTTTTTTTTTTTTTTTTTTTTTTTTTTTTTTTTTTTTTTTTTTTTTTTTTTTTTTTTTTTTTTTTTT